>NC_056589.1:12850775-13086967 GCF_018340385.1 Cyprinus carpio
TGAAAATTGGCACAGGTGGCGTTTGCGCTGATGGCTTGAGCCCGCCATCGCTGCTTGCAGCTATATTTTTATTTTTATTTTTTATAAACCTTCCAGGGGTTTTGGGGGGCTTTAACATACTCAAAAACTCTTGAAAATTGGCACACACATTGGAACCTGCGGCCATCAGGATGCCGCAGAGGCTGGGACCCGGGCGTGGCACAGGGGCTCTACAGCGCCCCCTGGAACACATTCAGAAATCTTGAACCATAGCTCACACATACTTGCATGTATTTAAATGAAACTCTGTACCCTTATAGATCTCATTGAGTCGAACAACTTTCATGCTCTATGTCATAGGCTCCGCCCAACAGGAAGTGAGCTATTCAGGGCTGTTTAAAAAAAGCATGCTCTGGAATTTGATATACTCCTCTGAGGACTTTCAACCGTTTGCCTCGAAACTCGGTGAACATGATGACAAGACATTGGGGATGCAAAATTGCCAGGGGATTTTTGATATCTCGAACGGTTTGCCCGTGGTGAGGTGTTAAAATTAGGGCAAAAAATGAGAAACAGGAAATGTCTAATAACATCCACATACATTGCCTGATTTTGATCAAACTTCATTGAATTGTTCGTTGTATGATGCCGATCGCATATATGTAACTATTCGGAATCATAGTTATAGCGCCACCAACTGGCAGCAGGAAGTGTGTCATTTTCAAAATGCTTTGAATTCAGCATCTTACTTTTACTTGATTTGCTTGAAACTTCATCAGAATAATGACAAAACACGGCCGATCTAAATCTGTTGTGGGGATATTGATAGCTAATATACAGGGGCGGACTTACCCATTAGGCAAAGGTAGGCGACTGCCTTGGGCCCCCAAAAGCCAAGGGCCCCCTAATGCTTTTCATATAGGAGATGCGCCTTAAGCGCGGACACGCGAACGGTTTGCTGTTTACGGTGTTTATGCACGACAATCGTCTGCGCGTCCGAGTTGAACGTGCTTCTTGTGTATTCAGCTTGTAGCAAAATATAAAATTTTATGCATCTAAAGCTGACTGCCGCACGAGCGCGAGGTCCCTCTTTCCCAGCGCGCGCACACTTCTCTCTCTGCGTTCAGCGCGCGGCTGAAAGGAGCTGCGCTTTCAGTTAAAACACTGATATGTTGCTTCTCTAATTTTACATATAAGGGTAACACTTTAGAATACTGTTTCTTACTTACTACAAAACTAATAAGGAATTATTGAAGAACTAACAGGTAATTTTTCATTAACATTTAACTCACTACTGTTAACTACTAAGGAAGATATGTTAATTAATCAGTATGTAATACAATTTTATGATTGTGTTAAGTAACAGTTAGCAGCGGTCCACAACCTTTTTAGCGCCAAGGACCGGTTTAATGCCAGACAATATTTTCACGGACCGGGCTTTTAAGGTGTGACGGATAAATACAACAAAATAAAATGATACGACTGGCATAAAAACTGTGGTATATTGTAAATATAATAATAAACCCATGAATCCACTGTGTATTCGTATGCAACTTTATTAGCAGCGTCCTCGTAACATAGCGCCAACAACATAACATGAATAACATCCTCTCTGCCCCCTAACCCTAACGCTTAATTTTTTATATATAAAACATATATATAATGAGTGAGTACATCAAGAATCCATTTTCCAAACCGTGTTTTTGTCTTATCCTGAATCTCTACAGTACACCTATAATAAGTGTTTATATTCGGACTATTTTAGTCTGGTTGAGGGTTGGCAATGCTGCAGAGAAGCACAGTACCTGCGTGACTCGCCATAGATGTAAACAGAGAGAGGTAGCTCCGGCTACAATGTTCTTCCACCAGACGCGAGCCCCAAAAGTTACCAACTGCAGCTTTAATGTAAGTTATTTATTCTTTCTTGTGTGGCCCGGTACCAAATGACGCACGGACCGGTACCGGTCCACGGCCCGGGGGTTGGGGACCACTGAGCTAATCAACAACTAATGTATTCTGTCATACCTCCTGAAGAACTACTATTAATTATCTACTAGTTAGGGTTCAAGAAAAATAACTATGAAGTAACTACTAATGAACAGTTTTACACAATTACATTGAACTGTGACACTTTCATATAAATGTTATTAGCAGTAGTTGTAGTAGTAGTATGAAAAGCAAAATTAATAAATGCAATACATTTCATAGAGGTTTTGCCTGTGTAGTGAATTGTTTTGTGAGTGTGTTTTGTAAGAAATCAGCTTCCAGTAGGAACCCCACCATGACTCCAGTGCCTTGCGATAACTTACCTTAGTTTTTATATTTTATATACAGTACTGTATGTGTGCCTCATCAGCATATACCACATTTCCATTAAATCAATTTCTGTATGTAAGGCAAAGCCTGAGGAAAAGTGAAAATACAGGTAACCAATTAATAATTAATAAAGAATTATCAAATAATTCTGCAGGACTTATTTTGATCCTGAAACAATAGGCCTATTCTAAAGTGAAAATATTGGAGACACATAAGTAATTAATAAAGAATTATTAGATAATTCCGCAATAATTACTTAGAACCTGAAACAGTATTCTAAAGTGAAAACATAGGGAACCCATTAGTAATTAATAAAGAATAATCAAATAATTCTGCAGGACTTATTTCGAACCTAAAAACAGTAGGCCTATTCTAAAGTGAAAACATAGGGAACCCATTAGTAATTAATAAATAATTATCAGATAATTCCACAGGAATTACTTAGAACCTGAAACAGTATTCTAACGTAAACCTATTAGTCAGTAGGCACGTGCACAGGTAGGGCTCAACCTTGCAGAGCACATGCCCTTTTTGCCCTACACACCTCCGAAGTGCCCTTTTTTTTGGTGGTGTGTTGTTTTTTTTTTTTTTTTTTGTTAATCAATGCTATTGGTCACCCTTTACGTCTGTCTGTCTGTTTTACTAATATTTCGCAAACTAAAGTTATTAAAACAAGCTTGTGTAAATCTTATTCGATCCTCAAGCTGTCAGTAAGCTGATAACTCCGCCCCCTCTATATTCATTGAATCAACTGCAGTTCCACAGCAGACGCACAGTAGACAACAGCTGAGCTGAACAAAGTTTTGCGAAGGGTAATAAATATCTTGTTGTTTGAATAAGTACTACTAAACACTATGTCTATAAAGGCTCATATTTTATTTATTTGATGTCTGACTGACTCACTGACTGAGACATGCTGGGACGTCGCCTGAGAGAGAGGGCTAGCATTTGCCATCTAGTCATAGCCAACACTTAAATAGCCTGTGCATACAGTAGCACAGGGGGCGGACTGGCCATCGGGAGCACCGGGACATTTCCCGTGGCCTGATGGTCATTCTGGCCTGGCGGCTGCCGCTGTGCAGTCCAATCAGGCTGACGTGCAATATGCTGGGATGCAACTGCGAATTAATTGACGGATTTATGAATTCTATGAATCAGGCGATCGTGGAGTGAAAATGACACCACCACATGACCCAACATCAGCGAAGTACTGCCTAATTGGCTATATCCAGAGGCAGGCTTCATCTTAGAAAACCGTGCAAAAAACGGAGCGTAAAAGCAAAGAAGGAGCAGAGCGGGAACGTATAAAAAAGAGCCCTGGCCACAGACGCATTAAGTTGATGCAAAATCCCAGCCATGTTCACCAGTAAGGGAGCAGGTCGGTCAGCAGCATTACATTTACATTATATTTACTAGGGGTGGGACGGTTCACTGAAAAAAAATCGAACTGTTCGGTTTCTCCACACACGGTTCGGCACACGCGCTGGAAACGCTGTTCAACTTAAATCTGACAAAGCATCTGTAATATGGGTTTACTATAAATAACACGTAAAACAAACAGGGTTTCAGTTAATATATGTTTCTGTTGATGGATGAACATTCTGGCTTCCCAGACATTACAACAACGGCGATGAAAAAAAAAAACCCGTGGCCAAAACCATTCACTCTTGTTCAATACGAATACGAACACGTATCAGTGCATTCTTTTAAAGTGACAGTCTTTATATTAATCGAACAGCAACAACAAAGAAATCACTCACTGCTCTTGATTGAAAAGCTTTTGTAACTTTAATAAAGATTTATATTTCATTTGTATTCCAAAATGCAATGCTGTTTTACATTTGATTACTTTATTCAATGTATGTACCTAAAAACTATGCTCTATACCTACCTAAAACGCCCTGAAAGTCAGTTTATTTTATTTGTATCTTTCCGCTATTGTATTTATTTGTGCTGTTGCTTGTAGTTAGAATATTCTTAATAATATGATAAAATATATATTTTTTGAAAGTATCGTTTTTCCATAAACATAGCACATACAACTGTAGTGAAACAGTGACTCTAAAACTGTGAAACAAACCTAACCGTGAAAAAGTTGAACTGTTCCACACCTTATATTTACGTAATCATTTGGCAGACGGACGCTTTCATCCAAAGAGACTTACAATAGATACAAACTATTCTGAAAAAAAAATTACAAATATATATAATGATAGAAGTTTTTAAAAAAAGAGCATCTTTATGACAAACTAGCACACTGTTTTACATATGGGGACACAGTATTTTTTTAGTGCCAAATTTGACCAGAAATTTTGATTTTCCATTTCTAGCCTACAATATGTAGTCTAGTCTACAATGTTTATTTATTTATTTTGAAGGTGACAAAGGAAGCATCAACAGTAGCACTAGTGCTCCAAGTGCTCCTGCTGTTAAACAAAAGGGGGTGGACAGTTCAGCTTTTGAGTCAGAGCAGGAACCTTCCGGTAAAGTTTAAGCTATAAGCAAAACTAAACATTGCTGGCTATACTCTTAGAACAATATGTGCTTTTATGATTTATAAGATCATCAGTAGTAGGACTGTGATCATGGGGACATACAATTGATGGCTGCACAATTATTATAGATTATTGAAAGTGCTTATTTCATATTGCCGAGAAAAACTAGATGTCCAGAGTGAGAGAGAGAGAGAGAGAGGCATTCATGGAAAGATAATATAGATGGTGGATTCCTAGTGAGTTTTTGAGGGTTTATTTTATTTATCCATTCATATTATGTATGGTAGTCTACCTGTTACATCAACTAACAGGGTTAGCCTACAAGTTTAGCAGTCTGGTGGACACATGATTGGGTGGTGGTGACTGCACCAACAGAGGTGGCCTGGGGTGGAGTCAAATTCCCGGCCTGATTTACTGTCCCAGTCCGCCACTGCAGTAGCATTTCATCTTTTATAAAATGCGATTTTGGCCAAATGCATTTTACCACAGGAAAAACTGAGCGCTCCATCTATATAGCTACAAAAACTAGTTTGTAACCTGTAGATGAAAATGTAATGTGAGGCGCCGTCACCGTTTTAAATGACAGACAAAAAAACAAAATTCACATTTGCACACATTCGCTGGTCAAAAAACTATATATTGTTAAGTAATACAACAACATATAATTTGTTTTTAACCATCGGAAAATCATAACAGTTTCGTACTGGAACTTACACAAAGCGACGAGTGATTCTCGTCACCTAGATAACATATATAAGAAATGTCTTCTTTGATTTATGATTATCCTTTTCAAAAATGAGGTTAATTAAGAACAAACTCCGAAGCCTCTGCTCAGAGGAGAGACTCTCAGATCTTCTCCTCATAGTCATAGAGAGGGACATCCCAGTGGATCACAGTGAAGTCATAAACCTCTTCAAGCACATGGCTCACAGAAGGTTGCTGTTGTAATTAGGTTTAAAGAAGCCCTTAAAACCCTGTTTGTCTATATTATCTAATTATCTAATAGTATTATTATGGTTGTTATTAATCGTGATAAAATCTAAAGCTTTTGAGACTATTATTTTGTGTTATTGAATTTGTCATGAAGATGTGACCATTTCTTCCTTTTATGCAGGCTTACTAAATAATCTTGATATAAAAAAAGGAGGGGGGTGCCCTTTTTCCAGTTGCACATGCCCCTCAAAAGGTCTGTGCACGGCCCTGTTAGTAAGTAATAATAACTACATCATTTTGAACTCAAATCAAACTTACACTCTAAAAAAAACAATAAAAAGTAATCATAAACTGTAAAATACACAACACAACTTGTTTACGATCTTTATTTCAGATGAGAACATTTCTTAATACAGCATATTTTATTCCATTTTAACATGTATACTGCCCAAATTTAAACTAATTTAACAAACATTTCATAATCAAAAGTTAAACATTTAGATGCAAACAAAATGAATATTTCATTTCCATTATAGGCTAATAAGTGAACTGTAACATGAATAGGCCTACTTATAATTTTACTGGAGTAATATTTTATTGGGGTATCTGTACTTTTACTCAAGTACTTGATTTGTGGGCCACAGCCTAATTATTATAGTGATTATTTGCGTATAACTGTTCAGTAGTAGTTATTTCATAGTTATTTTTCTTGAACCTTAACTAGTAGATAATTAATAGTAGTTCTTCAGGAGCAATGACAGAATATATTAGTTACTGATTAGCTAACTGTTACTTAACACAATCTTAAAATTATATTACATACTGATTAGTTAACACATCTTCCTTAGTAGTTAACAGTAGTGAGTTAAGTCTTAATGAATAATCACCTGTTAGTTCTTCAATAATTCCTTATTAGTTATGCAGTAAGTAAGAAACAGTATTCTAAAGTGTTACCCATATAAGTATAGCTGAAATCACAGCACAGCTATTGTCTTCAAGCTATTCTGTAGCCTATTTGATTTTTATCAGAAGACGGCACGATTATATATTTTTGTGCAGATTAACTTCTCGGAAGGGACAGCTGGTTAGTCTTAATGGGTCACGTTTCAGTCACTTTTTCATATTCATCCCGTTGTCTGACAACAAACAGTCAAATGTATCAATGAAAACAGTTTTGATAATTTAGCTGCATCAAAATACAGTATGTGGCACAGAGAGGCAAACAAATGTAATAATAAATAATAAATGTACATTTTGCATGTTCAGAAGTGAGCTGCCCTGTCATGCGAAAATGCAAACAGGTTTGTGTAAAGTGCTCAGTGCAAAGAAAGAGAAGTAATAGGAAGCTAGTATTTCTGTTTTATTTTTTTTTTTCATGTGTCTAATAGACATGAACAAGTTCTTTGAAAAACATCTATGACCTATGAAACATGTCTACTCTTCATGCTCTGTTAACTGGTTTCTGTCACGCTGTCTAGTCTCTGTTTCCCTGGGTGTCCACTAGTGGGCTCACTTCCCCTTAGACACTTCACCGTAGGCACTAGAATTCCTCTAGTCTGGTCCTGTCTTCACAGTAATTGCACTCCTGTTAATTGCACCAGGTGCAGGCAATCTATTGTCATTAGCCTCCCTATATATTCCTGTCTTTTCCTGTTGTTTGTATGGAGTCCTTACCCTTCGTGTATGGAGCATTCTCGTCATCCGAGATTCCCCTTAATCTTCTCATATTCTTACCTTCTCCTTAATCTTCTCGTCCTCCGAGTTCCCGTTCCTTTCTTTTCCTTTTGTTTGTGTTGTTTTGGACTGATTATTTGGTTTTGACCCTGGCTTGTTGGATAACGATGTTGGATTACCCTATTTAAATAAATACCTGCAATTGGATCTCTCGCTCTCCCTGTGTCTCTCTGTTACACGAATCGTCACAGAAGGACTCCATCTCTAACAGAGATCCAGCGGTACGTCTATTCACATTTCCTCCCCCAGTCACCGAGCGGGCGAGGAATGGGTTCGAGGGTACTCGCCTGGTCGTGTTACATGGGACCAGGGGAGGTCGCTCAGGAGTGAGTGGTCGAGAGGAGGTCCGGCATCACTCTCCAATATGGCCCACCGGCGACCCTGAGTTCGGTTGGGAACCGCCGTCTCACCATTGTGGACGGAGAGGGGGAAAGGAGGCGCAAGTCTGCCGAGCCAGCGCCGCTGCACAAGATGGCCGCCAGTCCGTGTGCCCGCTGCACAAGATGGCCACCAGCCCAGGGCCGCTGCACAGAACGCCCGCCGACTTAGCACCATTGCACAGAATGGCCGCCAACCCCGCACCACGAGGCAAGATGGAAGCCAGCCCAACACCACAGCACAAGATGGCCGCCAGCTCAGCGCCACGAGGCAAGATGGATGCCAGGCCAGCTCCACAGCACAAGATGGCCGACAGCTCAGCGCCACGAGGCAAGATGGATGCCAGCCCAGCTCCACAGCACAAGATGGCCACCAGCCCAGAGCCACTGCGCAGAATGGCCGCCGGCCCAGCACCACTGCCCATAATGGCTGCAGGTCCAGCGACACTGCACAAGATGGCCATCAGCCCAGCGCCACGAGGCAAGATGGATGCCAGCACAGCGCCACAGCACAAAAATGGCCACCAGCCCAGCGCCACGGGGCAAGATGGCCGCCAGCTCAGCGCCAATGCCCAATATGGCTGCCGAGACGTTTTTGGATTATTTCTCCATGCTGCCAAAGATCCTAGAGATTCCCAGAAGTGCTCACGTCACGTCTACTGATCCAGAGACGGTTCACGTCACGTCTGCTGAGCCAGCACCACAGTGCAAGATGGCCACCAACCCAGCGTCACTGCACAAGAGGGCCGGCAGCCCGGAGCCACTGCAGAGGATGGCAGCTACTGTGGGCTTTCCTGAGTTGAGTCAGGTGCCCGTTGACTCTCCAGAGTTGAGTCAGGTTCTGGTTGACCTTCCAGAGTCGAGTCATGTTCCTGTTGACCCTCCACAGGTGCCAAAGGTTCCCGTTGACCCTCCAGAGTCGAGTAAGGTTCCCGTTGACCCTCCAGAGTCGAGTCAGGTTCCAGTTGACCCTCCAGAGTCGAGTCAGGTTCCAGTGGACCCTCCAGAGTCGAGTCAGGTACCAGTGGACCCTCCAGAGTCGAGTCAGGTGCCAGTTGACCCTCCAGAGTCGAGTCAGGTGCCAGTTGACCCTCCAGAGTCGAGTCAGGTTCCAGTTGACCCTCCAGAGTCGAGTCAGGTCCCAGTTGACCCTCCAGAGTCGAGTCAGGTTCCCGTTGACCCTCCAGAGTCGAGTCAGGTTCCCGTTGACCCTCCAGAGTCGAGTCAGGTTCCCGTTGACCCTCCAGAGTCGAGTCAGGTTCCAGTGGACCCTCCAGAGTCGAGTCAGGTGCCAGTTGACCCTCCAGAATCGAGTCAGGTTCCCGTGGACCCTCCAGAGTCAAGTCACATTCAACTCTACACAGTCGAGTCAGGTTCCAGTGAACTCACCATACACAATCGAGTCAGGTGCCAGTTGACCCTCCAGAGTCGAGTCAGGTTCCCGTTGACCCTCCAGAGTCGAGTCAGGTTCCCGTTGACCCTCCAGAATCGAGTCAGGTTCCAGTGGACCCTCCAGAGTCGAGTCAGTCACCGTGGACCCTCCAGAGTCAGGGTTAGTCACCGTCGACCTTCCGGAGTCAGGGTTAGTCACCATTGACCTTCCGGAGTCAGGGCTAGTTACCATGGACTTTCCAGAGTCAAGGCTAGTCACCGTTGACCTTTCAGAGTCAAGTCAAGTCACCTGTGATATTCAAGGACCGAGTCAAGTCACTGGTGATCTTCGAGGACCGAGTCAATTCACCGTGATCTTCGAGGACCGAGTCAAGTCACCGGTGATCTTCAAGGACCGAGTCAAGTCACCCGGGGATCTTTATGGGAGAATTCAAGTCACCAGTGATCTTCATGAACAAAGGCAAGTCACCAGTGATCTTCATGAACAAGGGCAAGTCACCAGTGATCTTCATGAACAAAGGCAAGTCACCAGTGACCTTCATGAACAAAGGCGAGTCACCACTGATCTTCAGGAACAAAGGCAAGTCACCAATGATCTTCATGAACAAATGCAAGTCACCAATGATCTTCAGGAGCAGAGTCAAGTCAGCATCGATCTTCTGGAATCCAGTATAAACACCATGGGATTACCAGAGTCTCGTCATTCCTCTGTGGAACTACCAGAGCCTCTCCACGTCTTTGATGAACTACCAGAACCGTTCCACATCTCTGCTGGATTACCAGAGTCTCTCCTCGCCTCTGCGGAACTTCCAGAGACTCGTCATGTCTCAGTAGATCTCTCTGGGCACCCGACTGTTCCTGTTGTGGCCACGGAGGCTACCATTAACATGTTCATGTTCTATGTTTCAGACTTGCCCAACCAGACTTGTCCTCCTGTTGGTCCAGCCGCACGGACGTGGTGGTCTTCTGCTCCGCCCTGGGGGCTTTCTGCCTCGACCACAAGGGAGTGGTGGTCGTCTGCTCCGCCCTGGGGGGCGTCTGGTTCGACCACACGGACATGGTGGTCTTCTGTTCAGCCCTGTGGGTCCTCCCCCCTCACCACACTCCTGTGTTCCTCAACTCCCCTACCCACCCTGACCTCCTTCCTTACCACACTTTTAGGTTGTTTGTTTACTTCCTGTCCCTGGACTCCGATCTCAGCCACACGGATGTGGTGGTCTTCTGCTCCGCCCTGGTTCCTCTGCCCGGTCGGTGTCATCCTGGGTTCCTGTTCTGCTCCGCCCTGGGGGGTGTCCGTCCCGACCACACACGGTTATGGTGGTCTTCTGCTCCACCCTGGGGAACTCCGATCTCGACCACACGGACGTGGTGGTCTTCTGCTCCGCCCTGGGGGCTTCCGCCCTGATCACACACGGACGTGGTGGTCTTCTGCTCCTCCCTGGGGGCCTTCCGTCTTGAGCACATGGTTGTGATGGTCTTCTGCTCCGCCTTGGGGGGCGTCCGTCCCGACCACACGGTTAGGGTGGTCTGCTGCTCCGCCCTGGGGGACTCCGATCTCGACCACATGGACGTGGTGGTCTTCTGCTCCGCCTTGGGGGGCTTCCGCCCTGACCACACGGTTGTGGTGGTCTTCTGCTCTCTCCGCCCTGGGGCGTCCGTCCCGACCACACGGTTATGTGGTCTCTTCTGCCCCGCCCTGGTGGGCATCACGTGATGTCCTTCTTGGACTTGTGTTTTTGTGTTTATTTTTTTGTTGTTTTTTTTGGTCTGTGTCTTCCTCCCTCCCCCCTACCATCCACCTGGCCCTCCGTCCCTCCCCCTGATCCTCCGCCGGTCCATCTCCCTCCTGGGTTTCTTGTCTGTGTCTTTCGTTCCGTTTCCCTCTAAGGACCTGGCCCTCCGTCCCTCCCCCTGATCATCCGCCGGTCCACCACCCTCCTGGACTCCTTGTTTTGTGTTGCACTTCTCTTGTCTCGGTTTCCCCATTTTACCTGGTTGTCTTGTCTCTGTTTTCCCATTCTACCTGGTCCTCTTGTCTCTGTTTTACCATTTTATCTGGCCCTCCGTCCCTCCCCCTGGTCCTCCGCCGCTCCACCTCCCTCCTGGTCTCTTTGTGTCTTTGGTTTTTTCCCTTGGGTTCGGGTGGAGCATCTGGCAGCTGCTCCGAGGAGGAGGGGGTAATGTCACGCTGTCTAGTCTCTGTTTCCCTGGGTGTCCACTAGTGGGCTCACTTCCCCTTAGACACTTCACACCGTAGGCACAAGAATCCCTCTAGTCTGGTCCTGTCTTCACAGTAATTGCACTCCTGTTAATTGCACCAGGTGCAGGCAATCTATTGTCATTAGCCTCCCTATATATTCCTGTCTTTTCCTGTTGTTTGTATGGAGTCCTTATCCTTCGTGTATGCAGCATTCTCGTCATCCGAGATTCCCCTTAATCTTCTCATATTCTGAGTTTCTCCTTAATCTTCTCGTCCTCCAAGTTCCCGTTCCTTTCTTTTCCTTTGTTTGTTTTGTTTTGGACTGATTATTTGGTTTTGACCCTGGCTTGTTGGATAACGATGTTGGATTACCCTATTTAAATAAATACCTGCAATTGGATCTCTCGCTCTCCCTGTGTCTCTCTGTTACACGAATCGTCACAGTTTCACTAATAATAAACATTTATTTCATAAATTAATTTTTGCATTACAAAAATGCCTTAAAAGAAAGTGTTACAGGTGTGCATATTGACACAGAACAATGAGTTTTAAGATATGTCAGAGCAAGATATTTTCAGTTGAGACAGCTCAAACATGCATTTTAGTCTGGGACTAGCTTAAGCCTTGTCTGTGAAACCATGGCTAAAATATTCATTTAAGGTACATTTAGAACAGATAAAAATTGTGCAATTAAGTTGCGATTATTCACAAGTTAACTCATGACAATCATGCCATTAATTGTGATTATATATTTTAATTGATTGACAGCCCTAAGTTAAAATGACTAAAATAAAATGTAGGCTTACGCTGGTAACTCCATTTTCAGTTTACCTGATAAAGTACCATTTATGAGCTGAGCTGTTTTGTTTAGAGCTGTTACCGCGGGAAACCACTATATTTCTGACTCCAAAAGCACCTCCTACTGGCAGAGAATGAATGTGCATTTTCAATAACCCAGTCTGCAGTTTTTGTTCAGACCAATGCGAATATTCATTCACATAAATCTGTTTTAAATAATAATATATTTATACTTCTGACTCATCCCAGAAATATAAAGTTTCAGTTGTGAGGTTTATCATTTTATAATTTATTTTGTTGTATGTTAAAACTAAAAAAACGGTAAATCAATTGCTATTTCGTGGTTACAACATGAAATAATAAAGTACCGGGCCTGCTCTTTTACCGGACAGGAGTGGATGAAGTGGCCCGCCCAGGCCGCAGTATAGGCAAAGTCCCTGGGATCTCCGCCTCTCTCTCTCCTCCCGGGAAAGCCGAGCTCTCCCCACCTGCATGGGCTCATGATCGAATGCGGGGCTGACTGCGCTCGCAACCATCGGCCTGGTGGTTCTTCTGAGCTGGGCTGTGGCGGCTGGGACGCATCGCCGGTTTACGCGATTAAGGACGCGCGCGACTCTCAGGGCGAGTAATCCTATCGATTTGCCGTTTCAGTGTCTCTGGTAATCCTGGCATATATCTCCTTATAAATGCTGTCAGCCAGCCCATGCAGGAACACATATCCCCACTGCGCTTCCTCATTTCAACTGCACTCTGCGGGCACCCCCCCCCCCCCCCCCCCCCGTCCAGGGTGCGGAACCGAAGGAAAATCTGCCACCAATGCCTTCCCTGTTCCTTCTTCCCCTGTTAATCAGTTCACCGGGAGGTACTCTGGCCACGCTCCATTACTCCCCGCCACTGCCCGTCAAAACTCTCCCTCATTTTCTTCAGAAGGGCCCCTCACACACACACATATCAGCCGTCCGGTGCAGGGGGGCCGTTCTCCCCCCCCCACACCGCCGCGGTTCCCCCAAATCGCTGCTCTTTCCGTGTACAGCATGGGTGAGTACAAACGCTACCACTGGGCCTGTTGTGCGCTCTTGAAAAGTCCGTGGTTGTAAAGCAAAATGCAATGGAAACATCTCGTGAGGAATGCCTCTACAAAAGTCAGTGCTCACCGGAATAATCCTTCTGGTGTGGGGTAGGCGTGGGCTCTGGTCCTTCCGCTGCTCGCCCGGCACTGGTGGTGGGGAAACGGGCCGCGTGGGGAGCGCAGTTGGGAGTCCATAGAATGCTGTACCTGTTGGGTGCGCTCGGACACCTGCTTCACGAGTGCTTGTCACTGCTCCGCACCTGTGGCCTGAGATGTTTTTATCTTCACTGTTGGTCCAGACGGTGAAGATACTGTGAGCGATGAAAATCCTGGAGGTTGAAGAAGTGCTTGCGGGTTGCAGTCCATTGTTTGGTCAGGAGAACCGTGGAACATCCAGACGACACGAGAACTGACGAAATCACAAATGGGACACAAAGAACTGACGAAAAAAATCAAAGGCGGAGAACTGGGCTTGACGAACACACAAAGAACAGGACGCACTGAGGACAGGAACAACGACAGACGATCTGACAACATGAGAGGGAATTTACTGCACAAATAAGTGGAGAGGTGAAATCAACGACCCTAAGGTGACACAATCATAAAATCAAGCACAATGAGTAACCCACAAGAAACCACGGCAATTACACGTCACACAGACACCTCAGTGGTGACAGCCGATTCATGAACCGTGACATTTCAGTTAGTTTAGTGGGGTTACAGGATCTAATAAACATGTTTGTTGGTTTAGAGATGCAGTTATACGTTTATTTAGAGCTCTCCTGTCCCTTGTAGTTTGTCGAAGCACTGGTGCAGTTTAGATCTTTTGGTGCGTTGGATAAAACTGAAAGTATTAGCACTGTAGAATCTACATTTGTTATTGTATTTCTGATGTTGGGGGAATTATCATTTTATCAGTGAAGAAATTCATAAAGTTATTACACATTTAACCACCCTGTGCAGGGAATATTACGATTGAGTGGGCGTCTGGTTATTTGTTAATCTAGCCACTGTGCTTAAATATAAACCTTGGATTGTTTTGTTATTTTCTGTGAGTTTTTAGTGGATATGCTCTCGGCCCTGGCAGGTTTATTAGACCATGGGTCTAATATCTGGACATACTGTTTTTTCTTGTCACGCAATTCTAAAAACTTCCAAGTTAGTTTTTTCTCCATTTGCACTCAAGATAACTACGAGTTTCTTTCTTGAGAGAGTGGGTATTACATGTTTTTACCAGGCACATTATTTTTTTCCCTCTAAAAACATTGTTCAATTTGATGGGGGCAACAGCTTCTAATGTATTAGAGAAGGGAGGTGTAGAAGGCCCAATGTGGTGCCATCATTTTGTCTAGTTCATGTGCATTTATGGGTACACAGAGAGCATTTTGAGATAATTCAGACAGGTTATTTTTTTGCAAATCTGGGTCTTTGGTTGCTGGAACAAATAGTTTCCTTCTGCCTGGACGATAACGCGAAGCCATATATTTAATATCATTAATACGCAGAATGCACAATACAAGGAAATGGTCAGTAACATCACTTTGTGGTACGATATCTATATCAATCCGTAAGATCGATTCCAAATGCGACTAAAATTAAACGTAGCGTAATGAAGTAAAACAATGAGCTGGGCTTGGTGACATTTTGCAGTCAGTCAGTCATTTCGCAAGTCAGTAAAAGCGCAAGTCCTAATGCATCATTTTGTATTGTCACGAGAAAGCGTGAATGTTAAAAAGAAAGGGTCTCCGAAAGTTAGCGCTTGACTTTCAGTGAAACCAACAGGTCTGAGGAGGGGAAATCTAACCAATTCTTTTAGGAATTCTATATACGAGACCCTGGTGGTCTATTAAACCAGTAGCCAGAGCAACAGGTCTGGGGGCTGGTCTATCCCGGCGTGGTTGCGGTGAACTCTGACCACCAATTAGGCAGTCCAAGATGTCGTCGGCATTGACCCAAGACCTTTCCGGGATGCCGGACCGGTAACAAACCTCTCCCATCGACCAGATATTTAGGTGCGAAAAATTCCTCCCCGAGTGTGCCTGGGCCAATCGAGCAGTTTCCACTAAGGTAGGCAGGGGAACCCTGGTCCCTGTGTGCACCAAAGGGAAAGGGGGGAAAGTCCTCTCTCCCCCTCCACCTGGGACGCAACAGTAGGCTTCAGCAGGGGAGACCATGAAAAGTTATGAGTACACTGAAATTATTAGGTAATGCCAATTCAAAGGATACAGGGGGTTTATTTGGACAAAATAATGGGGGGCTTAAAGGGCCCACGTACCTTGAACTGAGTTTGCGACATGATGGGGGGGCAGGCGGAGAGAGGGGCGTATACGATTGTCCTGGTTGATACCCATACCCATTTGACAGGGGCTTATTCCTGACTGGAGAAGCGTGAAGGCGATCGGCTTTGTGTTCCTTTATATCGTCTTACTTGCACGCTGGAACGTGGATGATGAGCTTGGGGTGTACCCAGTGTCTCCTTGCTCCTCTGAAGTGGGGCAAGGCAGTGGGTGTACTGGGCGGGTGGGGGCATTTGGGGTCGGGGTGGTCCCGGGTAGATACAGGGCTGAAATATGGGTGGTTTAGGTATCCGCAGAATATATTGGAAACGGGGTTATAACCAGTAGAAGGGTATTTGCAAAGGGAATTTTGAGTGTACCTCTGCCGTAAAATCCGATGACTTGACAGTATACATCCAGTCCTGCTGGTTCTCTGAACTGCCACTAGGACGAGGAGATCTGGTTAGTTTTCTTGTTGAGTCGTTCTACTTGTCCATATGGATTCTGGATGGTAGCCTATGTCAGCTGCATGTTTTACTTCAACATGTCTTTCAATAATGGCTGACCATACACCGGGGTTGAACTGGGGACCCCGGTAGAACTATATCCCTCGGGTAAACCCCATAGAAGCGCAATACAGATTCGTACAAAATTTTCAGCTGTCTCTAATGCAGTAGAGGTGTGTGGGTAGGGGAATGAGACGACAGGCCTTGGAGACATCTATACCCGTTAGGAATAGTTGTATGGACACTGGAGGCGGGGGCAGGTGGGTGATGAAGGTGGTCCACAGCGTATGTGTGACCAGGGGCGTTGAGGTATGGGCAGAGGTGTGCAACGAGTCTTGCAGCCTTTATAGCTGATGTAAGGATTTCTTTCTGTGTGTTGCAAAATGTGTCACTGACGGATCCAATTATTGGTGTCCCCCTCCTAAAGAGATGGCCAGAACTGATTCCTGTAGAAGCTGAAGCGGTGGCATTGATTCCTGGGTGGCCTGTGTGCTGAGTGACAGACTGTACCTGAGATGTTTGTTTCTTTCCTCTCGAAGACTCCTCAAATGCCACCTTCATGAGCCAAGAAGCTCCCCCATCTCCCCCACGTCATAATTCCGTTCCGCAGAATTCAGATTTACTGCGAGTAGAAAGCGCAGGGATACATCTTGTGAAGGAGAGAGCTGGCGTTTGAGGGCAATGCGGCCCCTATCCAAGTGTTGGAGGCATCCGTCTCGACTATGAATAGTAACTTGGGGTCCTGGGTGTTGCAGGATGGGTGCCGTGGTGAACCGGAGTTTTGAGTTCCTCAAAGAAGAAAGCCTCCCACGAGCAGCCAGTGAACCATTGAAGATGGCTTGAACCCCCATACTTAGTCATATTAGTGAGGTGGAGTGGCTACTGAACTAGAAGTTTCTAGTTAGTCAATGCGATAGAAATTGTCAAACCCCAGAAAGCGTGTCCAATCCCTTATGGTCACCAAGTAGTGGCCAATTTAGTACTGAAATCCACCTTGCTTTCATCCCATGGCAACCCCCTCTTGCGACTGATTACATATCCTAGGAACCAGGTGGCTGGTAGAATTGGGAGATGCTATTTTCTCTGACCTTGGTGCTAGAGTTGATGTGCCATTAGGCGTTTGAGTACTGCCGGGCGACCTGTGCTGGATGGGCTACGCTTCTGGGTTGTAGAGATAAATTAAAAAAATGTCGACTGTAGAGACTATAATGAACCTAAATGAGCATGTCTCTAGATACGTCATTGAATAATGACTGAAGCTCTGAAACCGGACTGTTGACCAGCCAGGCCGAAGTGCACGTACAGTGTATTCCTAGTAGTGAATCTGAGCTTGTGGAGAAGGCAGGTCTCTTCCGCTCATCTCCAGTCCGAATCTGAATGAGGTTGTACTTCATTAGAGCCCAGAATCGAGTTTGGTAAAGAATTTGGCAGTTCGCAAGTGTTCTAAAAGCAGGCAAATAGAGGCAGGGGGTAAAGGAATTTAACAGTTATCCTCGTTTGAGCCACCATTCGATCATAATCAATGCAGGGGTGGAGGCATCCATCCTTTTTTTTTCAACAAGAAAAGCCATCTGAAGCTGGGGTGTTAGAGGTTGATTAAGCCCTTAGCCAGTTCCTCCTTGACTATACTCTTCATAGCCTGGGTTTGCGTTGGACAGAAGTGATCCATACAGCCCTTGGTAGGGACGGGTGGTCGGGTCAAGAGATAATGGCACCGTCAAAGGTCAGTTTTACAGTTGTTAATTTGGAGGCCCTGATCTTGCTAAAAGCCTCACATAAATCCTGGTAGACAGGAGGCAGCCGGGGATGTTTGTCCTCCCGAATGGAGCTGTTTGGAGCAGCAGTTGGGTGAAGCAAGAAATCGAGCGAGGAATCAACCTTTAGTCCACTGGATTATCCGAGCTTCTTCCAGAATAGTGTGATCGTGCTTGCTCAAGGCAGCAGTACCAGGAGCAGTGGTGCATGAGATTTGAATTTATATAAATTGGATGGTCCCTCCTTGATGTAGTAGCTCCAGTCCTCACGTGAGTTCCTGTAGTGAGATTGAGTTATATTTCCGCTGCCCAGTGTCGTCCATCTACCGCTTCGACTGCCAAAGGAGAGACACATACTGATTAGGGAGGAACACTGTTCCATGTAAAACTCCGAAGACATAAAATTTCCCTGTCAGCCCCAGGAATCCAACATAGCCACTACTGAAGAGCACGAAGTTCTTGTGGGCGAGTAGTAGTGACAGGGACAGTAGACACAGTTCTCTGGCATTGCGGGCTAAAATAATGGGTACACTCACCCGAGATTGCATGGGATCTCGGCAGGTTCAGGATGGACAGGTGGATTATCAGTGAGGCGGTCTCACCACGGTAAGGGCTACAACTTCAAAGTGAGGCGTTGCTCTCCTCTACGTCCACGAAAGATGGTGGTAAGTATCCACTTGCATGGGCGCGGGGTGATCCAGTGGTTACTGTTGATAACATTAGGTGGAGAAGGGCTGACGTGATCAGAGGAGATTATCAATCTGAATGGTAAATTAGATGAATTGATCCAAAGACTTTCCCTCATCTTGGGAATGCTGCTAGTGGGACTGCCAGAATGGAAACTAAGCGCTTCGAAAAAATACCTTAGAAGTGTCCCTCACACCCAGGTGGTTTGAGGAGCTGTGATGGTTCGAAATGATAGTGCATACTCTGCCGCTGATCTCCTTCCCTCGCGTGATAACCAGCAAGTGATCGCCCGCTTACTCCTTCCATCACTTGAATAATTTTCTCCTATTAAATTCAGATAAGACAGAGATATTACTTATTGGACCAAAAAAAAAACATTACACAGTATCTCGTAGATTAATCAATTTGCAATTAGAGGCGGATATACTATTACTTCCTCTCTACTGTCAAAAAAATCTGGGTGTTATATTAGACAGTAACTTGTCTTTTGAAGATAATATTTCACATGTTACAAAAACAAAAAACAGCATTTTTCCATCTTAGAAACATTGCCACACTCGAGAAACATGTTACCGTTTCTGATGCAGAAAAGCTAGTTCATGCATTCATGACCTCTAGACTTGGACTATTGTAATGCACCAAGCTAGGTGGTTGTCCTGCATCCTCAATAAAACAAGCTACAGGTAGTCCCAAAATGCAGTGGCTAGAGGCCTTACCAGGTCAAGAAAATATGATCATATTACTCCTTACCTCTTAAGCAGTCTCTGCACTGGCCTTTCCTATTAAGTTTCTGTCTCCGACTTGTAAAACATTTATAATGAAAAAGCAAATTGTAATGGTTTCGAGTGTCGTCTACCAAGATATCATCCATCCACACTCCCTTAAGGTCACAAAACGCTGGACTTTTGACATTACCTAGGATAGCAAGCCCACTAAAGGAGGATTTCTCGCACATGGCGCCCAAACTCTGTAATAGCCTTCCTGATAATAGTTTAGGTTCAAGAACACCACTTTCTATGTCTTAAATCTTAGATTTAAAAAACACACACTCTCTTTGGGGCCAGCATTCAAATAATGCATCTCAATTCTTACCGCAGTTATCTCTGATCACATGCTGCATATTCTTTTTAGTAGCTTGGGTTAAACTTATTAATTTTACTTGGCTGGCAAACAGCAGCCACGCTAAAATGCTCTTGATTTGTTTCCTCTGGGGGGGTTTTGGCCAAGGGAGTTTACAGAAGGCCCAGCCCGGATCCATAACACTCTGCGAAGAGATTATGCTAACCCCTTAGGAGGACGCTCAGATGATGCCTAAACCCAGAGACAACATACAGAACACCACATATTGCTAAGTTTGCTTACATATTTGTGTTAATCGTCTGTTTGTTTACGTCTTTTAATTTGATTTTCGTCCGAACATTTCTGCCTATGCCCATAAACTCAGGCATCACGATAAGCTACTAATAATTTTTTGAAACTTAATTTTTAATTTCAAAAAAGCTTTAAAGGAAAACTTCAAAGATGGGAAATGCGGAGCCTCCACTACCCCATACTGCTGTCTCCACTCAAAAAGCTCGTCCTCTGAGAAATGACAAAAAAAGGAAATCCTCCCCTCCTCAGTGGCGTACAGGCTGGTTGTTGATTGGCAACATGGTACATTTAAATAGGGACCCCTTGCACTGAGTTGGATCTCCATCATATTTTCTCAGGAAATGCTAACCGGGGCTATACTGCCCTTTGCAATGAGTTGCTTTTTCAAAGCATGACAGTTACAAACAGTGAAAAATTCTCCAAAAAGAACACAAGGATAATTTTTCTTGAGTTCCACGAAGAAACTTTACTTTTCTTATTGTACTTTTAAAACTGAAACCAAAAGGGCAAAAGACAAACAAAAATGCTCTGCACCCACACTAAATTACTGTTGATGGAAATTACTACTGAAAGTGAAACTTAAACTAAAGCTACTGCTGCTGTTAGCCAAAAGGGCACGTTTTCCACACAATTATGTTAAAAACCAAACTCTTAATTTACTTCAGAGAGGTCAGAACACTCCCCGCTGGCACAATAAGGTTGTGTCACAAAACATCAAACAAGATTTAACACAAAAGCGATAAAGAGAACATTTTTTACTGTCCCTCAGATAAAATGGTAATGGACTGCATTATATAACGCTTTCAACAGACCCATGGCCTCCAAAGCGCTTTACAAGTTGCCTCCCCATTCACCCATTCACTCACTCATTCATACACCACCGGCGGTGGGCGCCATCCAGCTCATCGGGAGCACTGGGGTTAGGTGTCTTGCTCAAGTTAAAGAACAACCATGTCAGAGATTGGTCTCCCGAACACTTTTACAGTTTTCCCTTTTTTTACTGTTTTACTTCTGCCCTTTTTAACCTTGTTGTCAAATGCTGAGGAGTTTTGATGACAACGTCCAAGCCAGTCATTCCTGTGATCTTTGTTTTTCTTGTGGCAAACAACTCTCCAAGTTTGATGTTGGGCTTGTCGTCTGTCCAGTTTTGCAAGCGTCTGAAGAGTGGCAAGGGTACATTCTCCCCTCCTTACTTCTAATAACTTACTAACTCTCCATCTCCTCCACCCATCTCTTCCGTAAGGTTCTGCAAGACACTGGACTTGTTTCCAGTGTTTAGTATGAAGCTCGCTGGGTCAAAGTTGCCATGGATGGGGGCCTTCTAGAGCACTGTTTAATTCTTTCTGACGGTTAAGAATCATTGCCGCCGCTTGAAAACAGCTTGGCATGTCTGGGGGGTCCGTAGCCCGACAAGTAATGGTCGGTGTGCATATAGTATTGGCCATTCACCCCTTCAGCCTCACAGAGGCAAGGTACTACTCACTACCCAGTACTATCCTGTGTGCGGCCTTAGTATTGTTCAGGGACTGAATAAGCAATGGGCATCCAGGATCCGCCCCGTGTTCTCCCAATTAGTCTTGTCCCCATGATCCCCCAATGTGTGAGGAATGTAGGGGGATTAAACAGATTTCCCTCGACTAACAGAAACCATGTTACGAGTTTTTTTCTCCACCCTTTTCTCCCCCCCCTCCTCCTGAAGAGTAGCTGTTTTAATGTTGCTCAAAAACTCACTATGGTCCGAATTCTTCAATTCTTTAATGGCAACCAATGGAATTAGTGCCTCTGTCAGAGGCGAAGAAGCTTGGCAGATCCGCGTGCTGAAAAAAATAACTTCTCAAAAATCATTTATGAAGCTGAATGTTGGACATGTGATTCTGGATTCCCAATGTGCACAGCTCATGTTGTCATGCATGTAGTAGACAGAAATTACGCCCACCTGGCGAGCCTCTGCACTGCCTCCTTTGTGCGTCCATGTCACTCATAGCTGTTGAAAAGTACCAAAGTACATCGAGTCATACGTTGGTAAAGGGTGGCATTGGTGAGGAGCCCCACCGCTGGTAAGTCTGCCATCTTGTTGGAATACTGTAGTGGTTTCCTCTGACTTTTAAACAAAACCAAACCGAGAACACTTTAGGACGATAACAAATGAGACCAAGCATTTGCTCACCGATGATCCAGTAGTCCTGCAGGCCTGATTGCCTCCCTTCTGTGATGTGACGTCCTTGGTCGCGGCGGTGCGCAGACAAGCCACCACGCGAGCCACCTTCCATGGTAGTAATCTCACTAAGAGGAAGTAGCAATGTAATGAGTACGAGGAATAATAAGTGGGTGCTTGTTCCTTTTCTTTTGGTCATGGTGGCGGCTTGCGATCACGACCTGACGCTTCGAACCCTAAGGCCATCCATCTTCATCAATGATGGGGGGATTGAGCTTTTTGAGTGGAGTGGCCCTCTGCTTTGGGTAATGTGTGCTTCGTTTCCAGACATTTGAATTCTTCGCTGAAGATTTCAGTCTCTGCACAGTAAGAATAATTTACAACTTTTGCACGAAAAAATCTCACTTACGGTGCTTGCCTCAGTGTTACACTTCCCATCCTTTAAAGCTTCTCTGATCTGAAGATTGTCTTGAATGATCTTGCCACACCGCGGATGAGCAAAGCTATGGCAACGGCATAGAGTCATCCGATGAGCAGAATCTTGCAAAGCCATGTGACTTTTAAACACTGTGTTTCTGGTTTCTGTAGTTGTTTGTGATCAAGAGTCCGCTACAACATCAGGTCGTATCCTCCACATCTACAAACATCGGGGTTTCCACTAGAGTGAATATGTCAAAAATCTGTAGGCTGGCTCTGGGTTGGAAATTGTGTTAAGATGATGGTCCCCCAGAAACCAATTTTTTGTATTTAAGGTGAGAAGCATGGATAGCTCGGGTGGCACATGGTCTGGAAGGATTGTTCTCCTTGTAGAAGATGTATATGCCCCTGCTCAGAAGATGAGACAGACTTTACGCGATATATCACTCTGGTTTGCAACATTGTTGTACAGCTCCTAAAGTGCTGTTGTGAAGTAGCCAGGAAGGACGATTTTAACTTCTGTGTAGAATTTCACAGCATCCATGTTGATGTCTTCTCCTCGTCTCTAACTAGTTCATAAAGCTCCCACAACAGCGAGAACAAGCTGAACTTGAAGCTTCGTGCACCAAACTCTGCCATCGTTGGTGGGGCTGTATGTGCGGTCGTGGGCCTAGTTGGGATTTTTTTGCCCCATAATGAATACAACTACCGCTGACCTAAACTGAAAACTGTCGTAAAATGACACAATTACCAAACACAACTTTATGTAGGCACAGCTCCTCTCTCCGATTTTTTGCATATTATTGAGGAATCTGAAAAGATGCAACGCACAGACAGCTCTTTTTTTCTTTGGGGCAGGAGGACTGTGGTAACCAGTAACCATAGCACCTTTGGTATCTGAAAGACTTGGGGATCCTTTCAACATGATTTTACTTTCCCACCTCCTAACACCCTATTTCCTCCTCCTCCCACTCCATTCCTTAACCTATTTTTTCCCACCTACTACTTACTCCCTCCTACTCACACACAACCACCACTAACCTCCCGTACCCATTCCTTCCTTTTTCCTCGTCCTTCTTTTCCTGAAGAAGGAAGTGATGGTCCATACCCAGTCATTTCCTGCGTCAGTCTGAGGAGTTCCACGACGGAGAGCTTTTTAGCCTTCAGTTTTCCCGCATATTGTTATAGGAGGCAGGCCCAAATCCTAAAGGGGGTCATACAAACACTGTTGACAGTGTAGCCAAAACAATAAAAAAACACCTCTCATAGTTGATGGTCTTTTTTTTTTTTGCCTCTTGGGGACACTTTGAATGTGAAACTGACTGTCTGTTTTCCAGGTTCCACAGGACCCCCCCCCCCAACGCTGTGGCTTTGTAGGGAGACAATATTACTTCTCCTGACCTGAGGGTCCAAATCCTTCAATCCTTACCCTTTCCTATATATCCTTTGGCCCTCTCATCAAGCTGAAAATCCTGTCCACTATACTCCTTGGGACTGTTGGATGCTGAATCTTGTGCAATTTCAGGGTTGGAGCAGCTGCGTCATGCTGTGATCTTGTTAGGATGTCATTGCTTCTTCAGGGTAGGCTGCAAAGATGTGCACAGTCCACTCATCACAACCCATGAAAAAAATGTCTTAACTGACCAAAAAACTGCTTGGCATCAGCCCCATGCTCTCTCTCACCCTCTGCTGCAGCGCACCTCATGCAATAATAGCCACGGCTGGTGAGGGCTATTTCCAAACACATGGACCTTCATTCTGTAATCCCTGACCTTCTTGCTGAGATTGTTGTCTTCATACCAAAGGAACCTGAGGTAGTCTCTATGGTTTTCGTGTACAACAAAACAATAAAACATTTGCTGTATATCAGCTGTGAATGCAATAGGTTCTTTTCTGAAACGTAGAAGGACCCCTAAAAGGCTGTTGTTCAAATCAGGGCCACTAAGCAGTACTTTAAGGACACTCCTTCATATTCAGCACTTCAATCAAATACCACTCTTAGCTGGTCAGGTTTCTGAGGGTGATATATGCCGAATGACGGTAAGTACCAGTGTTCTTTACAGTATGTTTCTTCAGTGGAGGAGCAGGCTCTGCATGCTCGTTTTCTAACATTTCTGCATTAAGTCAATGTACTGCTTCTTCATGTCAGGTTTTCTGTCAGTGTTTTCCTGAGAGAATAAAGACGCGTCATTGCTTGCTCTCTGTTACTTGGAAGGCACTGTCCGGTGGAGCGGAATGGTAATGGCGCCACCCAGCTGTTTGCTTCATTTTGATAGACTTCTCTGTCCATCAAGTCAAGAAAAACCTGATCATCCACTGAATGTGCTGATTTTTCATCTTCCCTGGTTCTTTCAAAAACAGCAGATCCCACATGTCTATACTACCACTAAGGAACTCTTCCTGTGTACAAGAGGCTGGAGAACAGCCGAGATGTGATGACTGACTGAGAGTCTCCTTAACCAAGATTTTGTTTGGGCATGGGCTAAGAAAAGATGTGCGGCCTTTACTGAGCACGTGTTTTCAGGACATTAACGCTTGCTGGCTTGTGAGTTGTTCCTAGGCAGATGTTAAAAAGATGAAAGAATTCTGATTTAGCGAGCGACTTATTACTCTGTTCGTCTAACACCACGTACATTTTCTTTCCTTCCTCTCTTTTTCCAGCAGGATACACTATCACTTGACTGATTTTGGAGCAGGAATGTTGACCATCTGAATTGCCGCATATCTCTGTGCATTTGGATGTCACTGGTGTCAAAACATTTACACTCACCTCCCCGCAATCATCTTTGTAGGCTTCTTGGCTCCCTGTTGTAGTGGGAGGAGGACCAGGATGTAGCGCTGAAACGTGTTTCTCACTGTTACACTCCAGACATTTAAGTGTCACTCTGCAGTCTTTTGCCATATGCTGTACTGACCCACAACATCTGAAACAAATACGATTCTCCTTCAGGAATGATTTTCTTTCGTCAATATGTTTAGCTCTGAAGCTCCTGCATTTTTTTAGCGGGTGGGGCTTTTATGAATGGACATAGCTTATCAGGACTTTCCATAATCTTCTCACCAGAGCTACACTGGATAGTCATAGAATCTTGTGGAACATCTGTTTTGTGCACAGTCACAGAAGCTCTGTTGCCACTTCTTGTGTATTTCTCAATTTTCAAGCCTTGGGTGCTGGAGGATGTAAAGGAAAAACGGGGACCCTTTTTTCACTCGGCCTTTTGTTTTAAAAATGGAGAAGAACAAAAGGTGGAAAGGGACCCCATTGTAATCCTTATTTTGATCCTGGGGGCTACCCTTTCCTGAAAGCTTTAAGGTAATTCCCACATGGGTTTTACCCAGACTGTGTCCAATATGACAACCCGGAAAATTCCCCCTCTTTTGCACACTCTATCTCCGAAAAAATTCACCTAACTCCCTTGCCTACTTTTCTTTTTTGGTGAGTTTAGGGAAACTTCAACCTTTTTCAGCCATGTTACTGTTCTGATGCCCCATCATTCTTCTGCTTTCCCAACTAATCGAGTGCTCTTTGGGTTAAAAAGCACGAGCGAATCCTCTTGCCTCCTGCAGACCCCCCAAACCCCATTTTGTTATAAAATCCGTTTCCCCTCGAGAAAGGTTTAGATTTTTGGATGGCATTTTTGGGAATATCCCTTCCTCCCCGTATTCTCGGGGGCGTCAAATTCAGGAACTGCACCACATTTTTGCAAATAAGGGTATTTTTTTACATCTTCCCCCTTTGTGCTCGGAAAAGGGTTTTCCTTTGGGATGAAATGACTCTTTTTGCAGGTTCCGGTATAAAGTTTATTGTCACTTCCTTTTTTTTCGTTTTGGGTTTGTTTGCATATTTTTCGCTTTCAACTTTCCCGGGTTTTTTTTCAATATGATATCTGCTCCTTCATGATTTCCCTGGGGAAAACCCCCCCTTTTGGGGGCGACTATGGATCAACCTTAAATGGAAATTCCCCAGATTGTGTGTTGCCTCATTTAGGTGCGTTAGCTGAACTGATGGGGAACTCTAAAAACTCTGACAAAGTTCACTCTTGATAGCTTATCTTCTTCATATGCCCGCTTCGCTGTTGCAGCTCAAAACCTTCGACTTTTTTAAAATTTTGGAGACCGCTTCAGGTCAGCTATTGCTTTAATTCTAGCTTCTTTCTTTTGCAAAAGAATCAGCACGGGCAGCCCGCCTTAGCCCGTTTTACGCTGGAAAAATAGCTGTGGGAACTCCACTTGAATGTCCCTTTAAGCAGTGATGACTGACTTTTTCACATGCATCAGCACTTGAGACTTCTTTTTCTGTTTTTTTTTCACCTCCCTTTTTAAAGAGGCTGGTACTGTTTGCCTGCCGTAGACCATTGTTTTTCGCCATAAATTTTTTATTGTGCCCGCCAGTGCTTTCCTTTTACTATACTTCCTTGCAAAGGTTTTCCTCCAAAGCACACATTACTAAAAGTGTAACATTCTTCAAAAACACAAGGATAACTTTTTTTGAGTTTTCCCGAAGAAACTTTTCTTTTCTTTTTTTACTGTAAAAATGTAAAAAAGAGCAAAAGACAAAAAAAAGGAAAACAACCAAAACAAAACCTAAAAACCAACTTTAGCCAAATCTGAGTCATAACTAATAGCCCTGCTAACTATCATTTGTCTTTTACTGAAAAACCCAAAAAACCCAAAAATATGCCAATACAAACTTTTAACATTTTTTTAGTAATATTACTAATTACGGGCAAAAATATCCCAACAACAAAGTAAACAAAAAAATTCGCAGGAGAAACAACCCCCCTACACCTGCCTGCAGCACACCATTACTGTTGATGGGAAATTTTCTACCAAAGTGAAACTTAAAAAACTACTTCTGGGTGATTACCAAAAGGGCCCGTTTCGATTTAATTTGTAAAAAAAAAAAAAAAAAAAACTTTATTTACTTTTAGAAGGGGCAAAAGGGGCCTGCTGTCACCCCCCTACGGATGTTTGGGAGGGTTGGGGAACTTGGGTGAGAGATCACAGCGTTTCCACATCCCGACTAATTCCCCCGTGAAGTGGGCTTTCGCAGCTGGGGTTTGGTGAGCCGCACTGAGCTGCCGGGGGACAGTTCCGAGAAATGGGAAAACCTGCTGGATCTTTTTCGTCGAATCTTCGTAATGTTCTCACAACGCTGGAAACCATTACGGCTTTATTATACCAAGTCTACGCGGGGTCAGTGCACAGGGAAGGCAGTAAGTAATCAAAAGAACTGTAAAAAGTTACCAACTCAAGGCGGGGGTGCGGCAATTAACAAAAAAAACGATAAACCAAATGAAGCACACGCCAAGGGGCAGGGGGGCAAAATGTCAAAAGATGGAGGCAGGGGAAAACAAAGGGATCCAAAGAAAGCAACAATTCTAGAAAAGTTCACCAAAGCAAACAACTTCGCAAGAGCCGAGCGGAGCCGCTATAAATACCATTAACGAGGCCAGGTGTCTGAGATGATCAGTAACAGGTACAGGGCTCATGGGAGATGTAGTGCAGAGAGAATTATCAAAACTCCGGTGATGGAGCCCTCTGCTGGCCCAGAGAGGGAGTTTCAAAACGCTTCTGTGACACACAGGCTCATAGGCTTGACATTTATCCTGCTTGAATTCGTTCTAAGAAACGCACATAACTTCATAATTAGGCCTACTAAATTTCCATCTGTTAACATTAACCCTCTGAAGTCGGCTAACGCGGATACGCGTTTTGAGGCAAATTCTCCTGATAAGACCGAAAAGAACTTAAATTACACTTTCAGTTTTGATCGTACTGATAAAAGCAATAAATCAATCGAATCTGTAAAGGGTCTACTTTTATTTGTATGCACACATGATAACAACTAAACTTTGTGCATTTATAAAATAAAGAAAACAAACAGAGTGCACTGTCTGCAGCCTTGGTCTGCGGTGATCTTTATTTAGAAACGCGTCATTAAAATGAACTTTAACTCAGTGAATACTCAACACAGAGACATGAGAGACATATCTATAGAAGGCTTGACATGTCTACTTTTAAACTAAGCAAGTGCTACCAAAAACTATATATTATGTGATATATTCTGTGATAAAGTAATCCACATGAAAACAACGCGATGTCTGTCTTTCACGTATCCCTTCATTATATCTAATGTGACGACGCCCACGAGCCGAGCGCGCTATTGTTATTATAAGCATCCACGTGAAGCTCGCGGTGGGTAACCACCCTCATCAGAGCAAACAAAGCAGCGAGACTGTACTTCACATTTTTTTAATTGTTACTGCAAATAAGCAGCCCACTCAGGAGCCTGGAACACAGCTAAGACCAAGCGAGGCACACACTCCCATCTTTTCAAAGTCTCTTCAAAAAGTATGTCCTTCAGAGCACATAAACAATATACATTTTGGAAATGCCAGGTATGTACGTTCATTTATATATTTCAACATGACACATGAGCCTGCATTTATTTGATCCAAAATAAGGAAGTTGCATTTGCTAAAGCAGTAATATTGTTAAATATTTTTGCTATTTAAAATAACTGCTTTCTATTTGAATATATTTTAAAATTTTAATATTTTCCCTGTGATAAAAGCAAATTTCACATCTTTCTCCATTTACTCCAAGTGAAACAAATACCTAACCATTTAAAAAGCTGGGAGTGGGGATAAAATAAAACTTTATTTGCACACAATGATGATAAATCAATAATCTGTTAGAAACATCTGTTCTTTAAATTCTAAAAACTCTCTTTTTAAATAATAATAAAAAAAAAATTAAAAAATGTTTTTTTTATAACAAAAGAAAATTAGAAGGATTTCGGGGGTTGTGTGACTGGGTAATGATGCTAAAAAAATTCAGCTTTTTTGTTCCTAAAAACTGTTTAACTGCACTCGCAAATAATCTCAAGTTTTTTTGGGGTAATTAAATATATTGTAAAAAAACTACAAAACCCAAAAATATATACATTTATTTTTTTCCCCCCGGGACACTCGCCCTTTACTCAACCAAAAAAAAAAAAAAAAATTTTAAATTAGGGAAAAACAAAAACGCACGATCACATCGGCACAAATTATGATTACACACGCTAATAATTTCCCACACTAAGCCCAAAAACCCCCGGTCAAAACCCTTTCCCACAAAAAAAAAAACCCAAAACCAAAAAAAAAAACAGACACAAGACTACTGAAATTTTGAAAACCTAAAAAAATAATCCGCCCCGAAAAACAAAAAGAAAAAAAAAAAAATATTCATAAAAAAAGCAGCACGACCTAGTTTCCCATCACTGGACGCGGCGACGCAAAAAAAAAACTAACAAACAAACAAAAATCTACCCATTTAGGGGTACAAAAATTCACTAAAACAATACCACAAAAAAAATCAAAAATCCCCAAACTATGCCTCGCAAATTTTTTGCTAAAACCACAAAACCCCTTAAAATCGACTGACACCATAAAAACCCCCACCAAACACATTGCGATTGCCGCATCCGAAAGCTTCCAATAAAGGTTTACGCAAATCCCAGGAAAGCTCCCCCAAAGTTAAGCAATCACTTCAAAAACAAGAACATACCCCTAAACACTTTAAACCACACAAGCCGTGCAAAACCTCTGGTCACTTACCAAGGACGGCAATAACACCAGAAGCGGGGCGGGTAGACAAGCCTCCATTCTAGGCTGTCCAATCTACACGCTTAAATACACCTGCCCTACTTACCTCCATCCACTCCATTCCCATAAAGTAACGACTGCATAAAAAAGGAAAATCCCCTACGCGTTCATTCACCCCCCCTTCTTTTTAATATCGGCGCCCCTACTATAAGTCAACTCAAATATGAACCTTAAGGAGAGGATAACACCCAGTGCCACCTCTAGTGCCAGGGCCTAACAAGCCGGAACGGCGCATTACGCAATCCTGGAAGAGCAAACAAGTCCCACCAGCAACCCCCGGTAACCGTCGGGGAAGATGGTACAAATTAAGATGTTGCCCACAGTCGAGCGGGCCGTCCATCTAAAGATGGTCCGAGTCTCCTCTGGCAAGGTTGGACCTGGACAATCCATCGAGCAGTAAGGAGTCAACGGCCTTGCCTCCCGGGCATCTGGAGTAACCCATGGTCGGCCTTAACACCCTCTGAGTGCTGTGAAAATTATGGGGAATCTCATAGGGCCCCACTGGTACTGGGACCATCCGACTGGTAGGTACCAAGAGCCACCAATCCTCCGTGACATCCCCTCCCTGAGGTTGCCCAACTGTTACCGATGGTCGAATCCTGAGGGATGTCCCCTGGGGCTCTGACTGTACTTGGGCTTTCAACATAGTCCGATGTACAGTTGGTACCTTCCCAAGAATCGTCACATGTCAATTGCGTACACCACTACCCTTCCTCTTTGGGTGCCTCCAATACGATAACAACAGAGCTCCACAGGTCTTGAAATCTTGTTATGTCCCTCACGACCAACTTATGCAGGTAAACTCTCTGACCCTCAGTAGTGGCATTTCCTTCACCCTCTTATCATGAAATGGTCTCTTGCGGCGTGCAGTCAGGACTTGCTAGCCTCTCTCTAGCACCGCTCGAATGCGACCTGCAGTCTTGCGCTATGGTTTCTCTAACCCAATCATGTACGACCAGCCCCACACTCCCACACTCTGCCCAACAAGAAGTCGACCGGTAGCTGGGGATCTGGCCAAACATCAAAAAGTGTGGAGACCCTCTCGTCGCCTGATGTGGGGTCGTGTTTTAGCAAAAGTCTAACTGTGGAAGGCGGATGCCATCTCTCTTTCTTGAGGCCGGTAAGTGCGCAGCAAATTATCATCGTCCTATTAAAACGCTCACATTGACCGTTCCAGCAGGATGTAGTGGTGGTACGCACCTGGGTAATTCCATATAAAGAGCGCAAGCTGTTGGATCAGGTGCCCTCGAACTACGACCCTGTCGGAGTGAGGTGACTAGGCACCCCGAACTTTGCCGAACCACTCCGTCACGAGACCTGGGCCCAGTAGAGGCCCTCTGGTCCCGGGTAGGTATAAGCCACTGTAAACTTACTAAAACGGTCTGTCACAACGCACATTTTCCAGGCCATTTGTGTGAATGTGCTCCAAGAGACGGTAAAGTCCATGCCAAAATCTAAAATTGGGCCATGAGGCCAAAGACTGTCCCCTGAAACTAGGGGTAGCGGGATTCGTATGCTTCCCTACTTGCCACCCGGGGGGGGGCTCGCACTCTTGGTAACACCAGCGTTTCATTTTCCGCATCCATTCCTCCAAAAGCAGCGTTGACGGACCCAACTCCATAGTCCGGTTCTACGCCCTGATTGCCCATGATCAGGTGCAACTGGGTACGTATATCTTGCTTCAAAACTGCTGGTAGGAACTACTTACATACCTCCTCACCCCCCATTATGTCGAAAGGGGTGCGACGGAGTAATACCCCATCCATCTCCACCAGACGTCCAGTGCCGTATACCCAATGCCCTGGTGTATAATGCTTGATGCCTCACTAAACTAGGGTTCATCTCTCTTCTGCTTCCCGAAGAGTCCAGATAGCTCGATTATCCGGTCTGACACTGCCGAGAGCAAAATCAGAGGCAGATGATGGGTATAAAGCAAAGATGGCCATTTGGATTACCTGAGGAGCTGGTACAACTTTTTCTGCTGAGAGATTCTGGAACAGAGGGGTGGTATTCCTGGGGCCCTACTGTCGGATAACCATCACGTTCCTATTTACTCTGCCAGACCGGTATCGAATTTCGTACTCAAAGCAGACAGTTTGGGCCACCCACGCTGTTCCGTTGCTCCCAATTTAGCAGTGGCAGATGACTCAGGGATTATTGTCGGGTAAATTATGCACTTTTGCCCCAAGAGATACTCACGGGAAATTTTCGTGACTGCCCACTTCAAAGCCAAAAACTCCAATTTCATTGAACTGTAGTTAAGCATATTACTTTCAGGGGCAGACCACGACTTGAGTAGGCAAAGGGGACTTTGCCGTCCTGTTCTTGTGACAGAACTGCTCCCAAGCCACTAGGCTAGCGTCCACTTCAAGGATGAAAGGTAATGCAAAATTGGCACAAGCCAGTACTGGAGTGGAGGTGAGTTTAGCTTTTAGTCAAAAAATCCAAAAGGAGGCAAAAGGCTGTCTTAGCTTTGTCTTTCTCGGCAACAGGGAAATTGGGTTTAGCCCCCTGACTAAGTCGAGGGTAGAGAACCATTTGGGCTCGACAGGCATCCAACGTTCTTCATACTGTAAGGGAAAAAACATCTTTACAAGTCTTTTATTTAATTGGCTAGCCCACGCAAAGGCAAGGCTCCCATCCTTTTTCCGCACCAGAACGTGGGGGACCTGGGGACTGCACTCTCCCAATGATCTGCCCCTCAAGTAGTTGGTTAATAGGGGCCTTAAAACCTCAACTACGATGGTGGCAACCGCCTATACTTCCCGGGACAGGGCCCATCACTAACAGTGGGATTTCAGGGGATATAAGTGTACCCCAAAACCCCCCTCATGAGCTGAAACACTCCCCGGTACTAAACCCAATGTCCAAACCCCTTTTGGGCCTCCCCCCTCCTAAATTAATAAGCCCCCAGGGCTCTTTTTTGGCTCCGAACTGAGCTGGAAGAAAAACCAAAGGACTTCAATAGCCCTCAACTCGCACTCCCTCGGGCAACTGCCCACATCCACCCCCCAATAAACCCACTGGGTGCGAGCTGAAGCAGAACACAGTATGCCCAAAAAAACAGGAATAAACGGGGACCCCCAATCACCTGAAATAAAGAGGGAGATGCCAAAAATCCCCAGGGAGGCCCGGGCAAGAGGCTCAAAAAAAGGCGTACTACCAACAGGGATCGAACGTCACCCTTCAAAATTTTTCACAAACCCCCCGGAATACCCCAGAGGGGCTTTTCCCCCAATTTTCCGCAACCGTTGCCCTACCACACAAAAAACATCCATTCAGATACCCCCAAAAAGAATGGCCCAACCCTTAGCACCTTAAGCTAGCCACCGCAAACCTTAAACTCCCAGTCTTGTGTGCAAAAAGAAAATCTCGTAAAAGGTGGAGGCCCCTAGAGCCGGTGTCCCCAAAAAACGGACCCTTAAGTCCCCATAAAAACTTCATAGGGGCAGGAGAAAATTAATTTGTTTGGTACTCCCCACACTTCAAAACCAGAGCCGTAAAGGGGCCCCCCCCCAACTGTGGCTCACAGTTCGGGGGGCTTATTTTCCGACCTTGTTAAGACTAAAGGTCCAGTCCCAATGGGGTACTAAGGGGGAAAGGTAAGCCACAATGAGATCAAAACGAAAAGGCACCCTTTCACCACACACTCCCACGCGAAGGCCCCGGACGCTGACACCTCCTACAAAATTTTAAAGGGGCCTACGGGGGAGTCTGCATGCCTCTGGTTTTTCTGAATAGCGCGATGCCTCATTCTCCCTTCCCTAAAGGAACGACTGCAGAAAAAAAAAAAATCCCCTACTGCTACTAGTTCAAATTTTAAAACGGAAATGTTTTTTATTTTTTTTTTTTAAAATTTGCATATTTTTTCCAAGGCTTTTATTTGAAGTACGTTTTATTTTTTTTGAAAAAAAATAGAATAAGAATTAATTAAAATTTTTAATTTAACTATTGCTTTCATTGTTTTGTTTTTGATGTGAAATACAGCCTATTTTAAGATTTTTTTAAGTTTTACTAAAAAATTTTTAAATTAATCTCACCATCAAAGATTTGTACCGCAGTGAAAACCTATGCACCCCTTGAATGAGACACGGAAACGAAATACTGCAAAAAAATTTAACAACTAAATGAGAAAAAATAACTTTAAAACTTTTGTTTAGCTCTTTTTTGGGGTCAACGAATTTTTTTTTTCGAAACCCACATTTAGATGGGTTTTTATTCGACAAAAATATTGCATAATAGTTTTAAATTTAGCAGTCACAAGACCCCCTTTTTTTTGGTTGCATCTCGTTCGTTTTCGTCACATGAAAAAGGTTCGTTGAGCCCCCTTTTAGTCATTTTTTCTTTGATAAAACAACACTCCCGGAACCCCCTGACGGCCCGTCCATGGCTTTGAAAGCTCTTCCTTGGGGATCTAAAAAAACGAAACGTTTAAATTTGGGCCCAAAAAATCATGATGGTGCATCACTAGTTTTTCCCCCCTTTTAAATAAAATTAAGCTTGCAAAAAACTGAATCGCTCTTGGATAAAGTATTTCATATGTTTGAAAGTTTTTTTCATAACGTGCCAATTTAAAAAAAAAAAAAAATAAAAAAAAATACAAGAGAGTTTTTAAATTGGGTTAGGCTATTGTGTGCCCTTTTTTTTTTTACCACACCCAAACTAAAACAGGGTTTGTCGGTTTAAAAGGTAAATTGCTGTTTTTTCTGAAATTGCGCTTTTTCTGTGAAAAATTTTTTTGTGATGAAAAAAACCCTACTTTTCATCAGTAATTATACTAAACGAGGCATTTCTTGATTTTCTGCTCATTCAAAATCGGGTACATATAAAAAAAAAAAGTGGTGACAAACACCCAAAGTATGGGGACCCAACTGAATTCGTGCTCTTTTTTTAACCCCCCAAAGTGACCACCAGCGTGAACACACACAGGGAAAAGGGAATGAGCCTTTTTCTGCGGCCCCGGGGACGTTGGGGTTCAGTCCTTCCCAAGGCACCTCTTTGGGGGTATTAAAGTGGAGAGAGCACGTACATCCCCCCCCCCACAATTCCTCCCGGCCCGAGACTCGAACTCACAACCCGGATTCAGTCGACTCTCAAACCCTTTTGGGCCCGATTCCCTAAAAATTGTGCCTTAAAATTTAATTTGTCTAAATCATTTTGCAAAAGCGACTGCATGTGAATGTGCGTCCCTGTTTTAAACATGTTTTAACCCCAAAAATATTCGAAAAGGAACAGACAAACTTTGAGAACAGCCTATAACTTTCCGCTCGGCTTGCCGCATTAAACCTTTGATTTGAGAATCCACGTATCAAGCTATAGCTAAATATTTTTTAAAATTTTAATTCGCAAATGGTGTTGATAGGGGCGTTGGCTGATTTAACTTGGTGGAGCACTTTGGGACGAGTAAAAAACCCACGCTCGATTTTTAAAAAAAAACCGCCCCTTTCCCGTACACTGCCCCATGCTCGCTCCAACTCGGGCGGGAGGTTGCTGCTTCGTCAGCGAGGTTTAAAAATGAAAAATTATGGTTAAAAACGGAATAAATACAGGGGTAGCCCCCTTTTAAGTCTGTTTTTTGTTTTTTCAGGAAAGTCTGCGTTTCGAGCCATATAAAAGGTAAAAAAATTCCCCCGCTCATTAAAACTAGCCTCATCTTAAGACTGTATGATTAAAGTGAAAAGTGAAAATAAAGATAATATTATCTGGCATACTTTTAAGATCTTCACATGCATCAATTTCTGCCCCAAAATTTTTTTCCCAAAAAATCTACTAAATACCAATTTGAAAATGTAATGAAATGATGTCATTTCCCCACACAAAAAAATTCGACATTAACTTATGTAACTCAAAAAAGGGACATTCAACGGGGGCTATATACAAACGTTTTGTACTTTTCCAAATGCTCATCTGCTGGCAATTTGTGATTTTTTTTAAAACAATGCAAAATTGCAAATGGGGCCTTAAAAAAACCAAATGTTCAAGTAAGGTGTGTGTTGTGTGTGTGGGTGTGTGTTTTAATTAGATAATTATTTATACTTTTTGTGGGGGGTTTTTTTAATTAAGATAAAAATTATACTACTTTTGACTAACCTTTTTTTCTTAAAAATAGTTTAAATTTTAATGGCTAAAATTTGTGGATTTATCACTATTAAGTAATGGGCTAAAAGTTGGGCCCCGACGGCCCCGGCCCCGACAGATTTGGCCCGACCCCGAAAAGTATTTTTTGTTTGACATTTTTAAAACCCCGAACCTTTTACCCGACATTATTCAAATGTGCGCCCCCAGCTCTTTTTCCTTTTGCAAGAATGATCATTTATACAGTTTTAACAAATTTTTTCTGACTAACAGGGTATAGGCCCCTTGGGTTGGAACAAAGAAATAAAATAAATCCTCGTACTGTAAATCTAGCATCTAAATAGGCCTGGCATGGGTCATTTAGCCTTTTTAAAAGGCCGGGGAAATAAAAACGATCTTTTTAAAAAATAAATTAAGTTAATTCTAAATTAAAAGGGTATTTGGCAATAAAGAAATTACGAAAAAGGTCCGAGGATTTTCTTCCCACTGCAGCTGAAATTTAAAAAGTTTTGCCAACATTTCCCATATACTTTCTACATTTATTTTTAAACTCAATTAAAATTTGTTAAATTTGAAAAAAACCTTTTTCTCACCCGATTAGGCTAGGCCCACGTTTTTGTGGGGGAAAATTATTGAACCCTGTAATGGCTTCAGGGGGTTCCTGCGCCACTGAGGAGGCAGCAAAACCCCCCCACTGGCTCTTATTTTCCCTTTTTAAAAAATGGTAAAATTTTTCCACCCTAGACTTGCTTTGTTGGTGCAAAAAACTTAATCGCCCAAGCAATCCTCCCTTTTTACCTACTCAGCATACATTTTGTGTCTTTCTCCCCTAAACGAAACCCCCCAGACGCTATTTACCTGCAAAACCGGGGGAAACCCCAGGGCCCCCCCGTGCAAAAGAATAAAATTTAAGCCCAAACCCCCGGGCCCATCGGGTCCCTGGGTTTGGGGAAAAAATCTTCAGCTCTAATCCATAGAAAAATTTTTTTGTAAAAAACCTGTTTTTAAAAAAAATCATGTTTTTACATCTTTTATGTACCAGTTGTTACCTAGACATTGCCAACCCTGCCAACGTTTTTTTTTTTTTGTGCAGGGATTTAAAAAGCCAAATTTTATTTTAAAAAACAGGGTACCTGTAAATTCTTTTTTTCATTTTTTTTTAATTTGATAATTTTTATATTATGTTTGGGTTTTTTTAGGCAATTTTTTGCATTCCGACAGGTGGGTTTTTTTGATAATAACATCAAAAATGAAGAACTCAAAATATGTTTGTAAACATGTAATTTAACCCCGTTGTAAAGGGTTGAAAAGTGCTTTAATTTTTCTTTGGAAAAGGGTAAGAACCCTGTTTTGGCAGTAGAAGTCTTTTGGTTTTTTCCCGCCCACACACAAAATAGGGTCTTTCGCCAAGACCAAATACATTTTCATTCCATGTACCCATTTTATGCTAATCCCTCCGAGAGTGTATGACAAAACTTTTTTATTTCATGTACCTTTTTTAACACTCACAATGACTTTTAAATTTTTAATTTTCCATCCCCCCGGTTTTCCCGCCCCTTTTTGGTTTCATTGATGGTATTTATAGGAGGAGCAGTTTTGGACAAGCTGGTTGGGAAAAAGAAACCCCTCTTTGACTGTAACTCATCAGGTCCGCTTATCACCTTTTAAATGGGACACAAAGCCATTTGACTTTTTACAGCTGTGATTTCATTTGGTCATTTGATTAGCTCAGTTTAAAAGAGCTTTCCCCGGAGCATTTCAGTCCGGGGGTGCAAATAAAGCAAAAAAACCCAGTATAGGTGCAAGGCACTGTAAAAAATCTCCCGGGGTAAAGTTGGGACAAGCACAAAAAAGGAGATGGATAAAAAAAAAAAAGGGTTTATCAATGCCTATAAGAAAGTGAAGTGTAATTAAAAGTGGAGGCATTGTAAAAAAAGACCCTCCTGGATCGGACTCACTCCCAAAAAGGAAAAGACAAAGGGGGAAAAAGGTCGACAGGCGCTACTCAAGAAGGGCCACATGAAGTCACGACTGAGCTTTGAGAAAAGAAAAAAAAAAGGGGACTTTGAAGTTATTTTTGGCCTTTAAACAAAATGATTATGGGGGAAAAAATTACAGTCCCTTCAAAACAACACCATTCCTACAGTAAAGCATGGAGGGTGGTAATATCCTGTTATGGGGGTTTTTTTTTTACAGCAGGGGGGTGCAGCACTGATTTTTCTGTAAGTTCCATGGATATAATTACTTATTTAATGCCCATAAATTGAAAAAATTTAATTTTAAGTATTGGATTTGTAGTCCTACTTATCAAAATAAGAAAACAAACAGAGTGCACTGTCCTGCAGCCTTGGTCTGCGGTGATCTTATTTAGAGTCAACGCTTCTCGAAATGAAGCTCTACACTCCAGGTAATACTTCAACACACGAGACACTTCAGACTACGGCTCTACTTAGAAGATTGGACATGTCTACTTTTTAAACTAAGCAATTGCTACCAAAACTATAGTATTATGTATATATCTGTGATAAAGTAATTCCACATAAAACACGCGATGTCGGTCTTTCACGTATCCCTTCACTTTTTTTAATATCAAGGTACGACGCCCACAGCCGAGCGCGCTATTGTTATTATAAGCGTCCCGTGAAGCTCGCGGTGGTAACCCCCTCATCAGAGCAAAGCAAGCAGTCGAGACTGTCTTCACATTTGTTTTAATGTTACGCAAATAAGCAGACCACTCGGGCCTGGACACAGCTATGACCAAGCGAGTCACCACAGCGCTCCATTCTTTTCAAAGTCCTCTTCAAAAATATCGTCCTCGTGCACATAAACAATATACATTTTGGAAATGCCAGTATGTGACGTTCATTTATATATTCAAATGACCACATAGCCGGCATTTTTATTTTAATCCAAAATACAGACAAGTAGCTCTCTGCTGTTGGTCCCTAACATAATATTTTGGGTAATATTTTTTGCTATTTAAAATACTGCTTTCCTATTTGAATATTGTTTTTAAAATTTAATATGATGTCCCTGTGATCAAAGCTAACATTTTCATCAGCATACTCCATCTTACTCCAATGTAACAATATACACGATACCATTTAAAAGCTGGGAGTCCGTATATATATATAACTTTATTTTAGCACCAGTGATATATCGAATAATCATTTTAGAAACGATGCGGTCTTTAAATTCATAAAAATCATCTCTTGTCACATAATAAATATAATAATATAATAATAATACATTTTTTTTGAGTAACAAATAAGAATATTAGAAGAATTTCTGGAAGATTTGTGACGGGAGCATTGATTCTAAAAATTCAGCGTTGATTGTCCTAATACCCTGTTTAACTGCCTCGCAAGTGAATCTCAAGATTATTTTTGTGGGATAATTTCATATATTAAATCAACTACAACCTAACAACTTATATACATTTATTTTGTCCCCCTCGGCACACCAGCTTGACCTCGAACCAAAAAAAAAAAACAAGAAAATTAGTAAGTTTATGTAAATACAAAATCGGCACGATCCATCAGGCACAAATATAATGCTTACACACTGCAAATATTACACCACACTACAGCCCAAAACACACTGTCAAACCATTTCCACACCAAAAACAAAACCCACACCATAAAAATAAAAAAACAGACCACAGGACTACTGAAATTAATGAAATCCTAAGAAAATAATCCGTCCACAAAGACAAGAGAAAAAATAAATCATATTCATGAAAACAGCAGCCACGACCTGAGTTACCATGCACGGGTACTCTCGGCGACTGCAAACAAAACATACCAATCAAACAAGAATCTACTCCATTCAGGGTGCCTACAAACCATTCACTAATCATACGTAACCCACGAAAAAAATCAAACTCACAATATCCTGGTCTCACGCGCAAATTTTTTTGCTAAAATCACAATCAACTCCATTAACGCGACTGACACCCTAAACCCACACCACAACACATTGCGAATAGCCGCTACCTGAAAGCTCCAATCAGGGCGTGACGCAACCTCCAGGGAACGCTGCCAAAACGGTTACAGCAATCACTTCACAAGACAACGACACATACCTCTAAACACTTTTAAAACCACACAACGCCGTGCAAAACCTCTGTCAACTTTACCAAGACTGCAATAACACCAAAGAGGGGCGGGTATGACCAAAAGCCTACATTCTAGGGCTTCCATCTACACGGCTTCATACACCTGCCCTATACCCATGCCCCCATTCGCCTTATAAGGGTAACTACTGCATAAAAAAGGAAAATCCCCTACTGCTCTCATGCCACCCCCCCTTCTTGGGGGATTTATAGGCGCCCCTACGGATAAGTCACTCAAATATAACCTTAAGGACGATTAACACCATCAGTGCCACCACTCTAGTGCCAGGCCATAAACAAAGCCGGAACGGCCAGAGACCAAATCCTGGATAGCAAACATCCCCCACCAGCAACCCCCGTACCGTCTTTTAAGATGGTACAAATTAAGAGTGTTGCCCAGCAGTCGAGCGGCCCGTCCATCATAAAGATGGTCCGAGCTCCTCTGCAAGGTTGGACCTGGACAATCCATCGGAGCATAGGAGTCAACGGCCTTGCCTCCCGGGCATTCTGTGTCACCAGGGGCCGGCCTTACAACTCTGATGCTGTTGAAAATATGGGATATCTCATAGGGCCAGCAACTGGTACTGGGCCATCCGAAATGGTAGTGGGGGGGGTGGGGGGGGGGGGGGGGGGCGGGGGGGGGTACCAAGACCACCAAATCCGTGACTCCTCCTGAGGGTGTCCCAACTGGTTCCCGATGGTCGATCCTGAGGGTGTCCTGGGGCTCTGACGTGTACTTTGGCTTTTTCAACATAGTCCGATGTACATGGTGTACCTTCCCAAGATCGTTCCCAGTGCATTGCGTACCACTACCTTCTCTTTGGTGCCTTCATACCGGTAAACACAGAGCTCCCACAGTCTTGACTCTTGTTATGTCCCTTAACCCAACATTATGCAGGTAAACTCCGCTGACCCTGCAATATGTGGCATTTCCTTCGACCCCTCTTATAATGAGGGTCCTTGCGGCGTGCAGCAGACTTGCTAGCCTCTCTCGAGCACACCTCGATGCGACCTGCAGTCGGCCTGCATGTTCTCTAACCTCAATCATGTACTTTACCAGCCCCCGACTCCCACACTCTGCCCAACAAGAAGTCGACGTAGCTGGGGATCTTGTCCAACACATCAAAAAGTGTGGAGACGTCTCCGTCTCCTGATTGGTTCGATGGGTTGTCACAAAAGTCTACCTGTGGAAGGCAGGAGCCCAATCTCTCTTTCTGAGGCCGGTAGGTTGCGCAGCAAATTATGACATCGTCCCCTATTAAACACTCAATATTGACTCGGTTTGCCGCAGATGGTACGGTGTGGTACGCGACACGTGGTAATTCCATATAGTAGCGTCAAGAGCTGTTGATCAGTTTGCCTCGAAACTACTACCCTGATCGGAGTGGAGGTGACTAGCACCCCGAACTTGCAGAAGCCACTCCGTCACGAGACACCTGGTGCCACAAAGAATAGAGGGCCCCTCTGTCCTCGGGTAGGTATAGCCCTGTAAACACTAAAAATGTTCTGTCACAACAAGCACATTTTTCCAGGGCCATGTGTGTGAGGAGGCCCAAGACGGTAAAGTCCTGGCCAAAACTAATTGGGCCATGAAGCCAAATAGTGTCCCATGAAACTAGGGGTAGCGTTGATTGCGTATGGCTTCCCTACGTTGATCACCAGCTCGCACGCTTGGCACCAGCCTTCAATTTCCGAGGAGCCATGTTCCCGCGCAAAAGCCGCGTTGACGGACCAACTCCATAGTCCCGTTCTCCCCTGATCCCTGATCATGGTGCAACTGGGTAGTTTATCTTGCTTCAACACTGCTGTGACTACTTGAAATCCTCCTCCCCCCATTTATGTCGCAAGGGTGCGACGAGTAATACCCCAGCCTCTCCACCAACATCCCAGTGTCCGTAGTAACGCCAATGCCTTGGTGTATAATGCTTGATTGCCTCACTAACGTATGGTTCATCTTCTGCTTCCGAAGAGTCAAGATAGCTCGTTATCCGTCTGACCACTGCTCGGCTAGAGCATACATTATCCCATGTCAGAATGGCAATATTTTGGTTCACTTTAAAGTGCCAGAGGAGGTTTGGCCATTTTTTTACAACAACTAGTTTTAGGAGCTGGTACCAATTGGGTCTTCTGCCATGTGAGTCAATTCTGGATACAGAAGGAAGGGTGGATTCCTGGCCATACTGATACTGATAACGCATCCGTTCAACAATATTTAAGAAACATACTGCCCGACCGGTATCGAATTTCAGAAAGAATCAAAGCAGGACAGTTTGGGAAGCACACCCATCGCTGTTCGTTGCTACCCAATTTAGCAGTGTCAAGATGACTCAGGTGATTTTGGTCGGAAAAAGTAAATTATGACAAACACATAAAAATAGCCCCAAGAGATACTCACGAACTTTTCGTGACTGCCCCTTCAAAGCCAAACTCCAATTTCAATATAGCAACTTAAAGTGAATAAATCCATCAAAATTAACATATGCAGGGGAAATGACAAATAGACACACGCATGACGGCCGGGTGCAAGGGAAAACACAACTAGGACGGCACAAAATATATACCGTCCTGTTTCTTGTGACAGAACTGCTCCCAAGCCACTATGGCAGCGTCCACTTCAAGGATGAAAGTAATGCAAAATTGGCACAGCCGTACTGGAGGGAGGTGATTTCGCTTTTTATCCCCAATAAAGTCCAAAAGGGGTCTAAAGAGGCGGTCTTAGCTTTGTTTTCTCGCAACAGAACTTGGTTGTAGCCCGCTGACTAAGTCGAGGGTAGAGAACCACTTGGCCTCGACAGGCATCCACGATTCTTCATACTGTAACGGAAAACATCTTTACAAGTCTTTTTATTTAATTGGCGGTAGTCCACGCAAAGGCGAAGGCTGACATCCTTTTTCCGCACCAGAACGATGGTGGGACGCATAGGACTGCATCTCTCCCTAATGATCTGCGCCTCAAGTAGTTGGTTAATATGGGCCTTATCAACCTCAACTACGATGGTGGCAACCGCCTATACGGGTTGCCGGACAGGGACCATCATCTAACAGTGGGATTTTCAGGGGATATGAGCTGTACAGCCCATCCCCCTCAATGAGCTGAAAACACTGCTGGTACTCACCATCAATGGTCCTAACCCTTTGGGCCTCCTCCTCCTAAAGTAGATCAGTCCCCAGGGCATCTATTTGCTCCCCCCCCCCCGTCGAAAGGGGAGGGGAAACCCTCCGTAAACTAGGAGCTGTGGAAGACAAACCAAGGACTTCATATAGCCCTCAACTCTAGCACTCCCTCCAGTCAACTTGACACGTATCCACCCCATCCATATAACCTAGCTGGGTGCTCGAGTGCCATGATAGTCAGACCTCAATCTTAGTAGTGCCAACATATAACAGGAACGTACCCTGGGGGTTACCCCCAATCACCTGAACTAAAGAGGGAGATGCCACAATCCCACCAGTAGGCCAGAGTCAAGAGGCTCACTCAGGCCGTACTACAGACAGGGGATCTGCAGCCTGTCACCTTGCAAACTTTGTTCACACCCCCTGGAATACCCCAGAGGGTCTTTTACCACCAGTATCCGCAACCAGGGTATGGGCCCTACCACACAATAAAACATCCAATTCTAGATAGCCGCCAATAAGAATGGCCACATCCCTTATGCAGCCTTGTATACCGTCTTGATAGCCACCGCAAGCCTTTAAACTCCCAGTTCGCTTCCCGTTGTGCTAAAAAGGACTCTCCGTATGGTGTATGCATAGAAGCCGGTTGTCCCAATAACGGACACCTGTAAGTCCCCATAATACTTCTATATGGGGCAGGAAAGAACATTAAATTTGTTGTGGTACTCCACACACTTCACACAGAGCCGTAAGGGCCCCACCCGAACTGTGGCTTTCCTGACAGTGTCGGTGGCATTATTTTCCCGACTCTTGTTGGAAGACTACAGGTCCAGTACACTAATGGGGTACTAATTGGGCAGGTAAAGCCCACAATTGAGATCAGAAACGAAAAGGCACCCTTTGCACCATCACACTCCCACGCGAAGTGCCCCCGTACGCTGACACCTCCTACAAATTAGAGTGCCATCACGGGGCAGTCTAGCATGCCGTCCTGGTTTTTCTGAATAGCGTCGATGCCTCATTCTCTCCTTCCCTATAAGGAACGACTGCAGAAAAAATAAAATCCCCTACTGCTACCTGAGTTCAAATTTTAAGACGGAAAATGTTTTTTTTTTTTTTTTTAAAGTTTGCATAGTTTGTCCAAGGCTTCTTATTTGAAGTACGTTTTATTTTTATTGTATAAAATAGAATAAGAATTAATTAGATAATTATACACTAAAAAGGTTGCTTTCATTGTCTTGTAGTGTGATGTGTGGAAATACAGCCAATAGGTGTTTAAGATTTTTTTATTAATGTTTTGTAAACGCAAAAGTAAATTCTTATCTTCAAACATTCTCATCCAGCACAAAACTTGTCCCTCGTGCAACCTATGCAGCCCCTGAAGGAACACAGCACACAGAAATACTGCAAGAAATAATAACACGACTAAATTGAGACGAAATAACTGTTAACATTTTTGTTGTAGGGTGGCCTCCTCTTGTTGTTCAGGAGCGGATTGTTTCTGTAGGCACACACACATTGTTGGGCACACACACCGTCACACAAAGAGGTGGCAGTGCGCGGGTGGGGGGGGCTGGGGGGTTTTTAATTCGACACAATAGGCTTCTAGATTTACTTACGTGTCATCGCACAAGCCCATTTACGTTGCATCTCGTCCGTTTTCCGTCACATGATAAGGTTCGTTGACGACGATATTATCATAGTTTTTCTTGATGACAGCCACACACCTGAAACGCACTGACGGACCCGCGGGTCCACACAAAATGTGCTGTTGAAGTCCTCGTACATGTCCCCTCGTCGTAACGAGGAGCATAAAAAACGCACGATTTGAATCCTGCGTCTCTCGCGTGGGTGTGTGCGACTCTCTACTCATTGGCGTGCCGTGAAGGCGACGGCTGGCGGTCTCGCTTCGGCGTGGGGCGGGCCCGTCCGGCATCCTAGTCTTTTCCATGTAAATATCAATTACAGCGAATTGCGGCCAATCCACATGCATCGCTGCGCTGTGGATAGAGTATTTCAGTAGTGGTTTAGTTTGAAATGTTAGGTCCATAACGTATCCTTATTAAATAAAAAATAAAAGTAAATATATGGTGGTGCCAACCTTTTTTTTTTTTCGGTACCACAGGCAACCTACAATAACGATGGGGGTCAGGATAGCATCAGGGCTGTTAGGATTTCTGCGGGGTGTCCAAAATTTTGTGTTTTGTGTGAATATAACACATACAATTTTCACAGTGCGGAAGTAGATCGACAGAGCGATGCATGGTTTTTCTTTTAGCGTCGAGTATTTCGGCTCACTTTGGCGAATCATGCGAGTTCTACTACAAAATACAAAAAAAGAATAAAGACGTGCAAAGCGAGTCAGGCCAAGTGTATGGGACCCGCTACTGCGCTTAATTGCGTGCTCTGCTTTTAACGCTCGTCACAAAGTTGCACACACACAGGAGTGAACACACACACACCGACACGGAATGAGCCATTATGCTGCGCACCCGGGCCAGTTGGGGGTTCAGTGCCTTGCCAGGGCATCCTCACGTGGTATTGAGATGTGGAGGAAGCACTGTCCATGCACTCCCCCACCTCCAGTTTCCGGCCGCCCGAGACTCGAACTCACAACCCTTGGATTGCGAGTCAGACTATCTAACCATTAGGCCACGACTTCCCCTATGATAATGTAGCACTGTATATTAGATTTGTCTAATGCATTATTGCAGAAGGCTGCATGTGAATGGTGGCGTACCTTTTTAAATCAATGCTTTTAAGCCCAAAAATATTTTCCGTAAAAGGAACAGCAAACTCCTTGAGAACTAGCCTATAACTTCCGCTCGCTATTGCGTCCATTATAACCTTCCTGATTTGAGAGATCCTCTGTATCAACTATATCTATTTGTTTAACACTGGTGAATTCCTTGTCTAAATTGCTGTGTAAGTACGGCTGTTGTCATGCTGACATGATATTATCTGTTTGGTGGAGCCCTCTTGGAGCGTGAAAACCTCACGCTCTGACTTTTAAAAAATCCGCTCCTTGCTGCCAGTCACGCTCCACTCCGCCCGCTCACATACCGGTCCGGGAGGTTGCTGCTTCAGTCCAGCAGGCTTGAAAAATGACAAATTATGGTTAAAACGAGAACTAAAACATGATAAGCTCCGTTAAGTCTGTTTTTTTTGTGGTTTCATGGAAGAGTCTGCGCTTTCGAGCCATATAAGGTAAACAAAAATTTCCCTGCTCAGTTAAACTAGCTACATCCTTTAAGACTTGTCATGATTAGAAGTGAAAAGTGAAAAGAAATGACAAGTAGTTATCGTGGCATACTTGTTAAGATCTGCTTCCCAATGCATACAAATTTCTAGCCACAAATTTCTTGCAACTAAATGCTACTAAAATTACCAATTTTGAAGAAGTGTCTGAATATGATGTTGTCATTTCCCCCACACAAAAATACTCGCATTATCGTTATTGTAACATCAAATTTAAGGACATCAACGTAAAGACATTTATACAAAACTGGTTTTGTACGTTCCAAAATGCTCCATCTGCTGGGCAATTTTCTGATTTTGTTTTAGAACAGGCAATTGCTAATGTGCCTCAAAAAATCCAATGATTACGAAGTAAGGTGTGTGTGTGTGTGTGTGTGTGTTGCTTAATTAAGATAATTATTTATACTTTTTGTGTGGGTGTTTTAACTTAAGATAAAACGTATAGCTAACCTGTTGACTAATCCGTTTTCTTAAAAATAGTTTAAACTTTAATGGCTTAGAATGTGAGATTATCATACATTAGAGCTGCTAATCGGGCCCTTATAATTAGGCCCGACAGGACCCTACCCGCGCAGATTTCGGCGCCGAGCCCAGACAATTACTTTGATGACAGCTTTTTAAAAGCCCGAACCCGTTTACAGCCCGACATATTCAAAGGTTCCGCACCACTATCAGCTCTTTTGCCTTTTGTCAAGAATGAGTCAGTTATACAGGTTTTTGACTAATTTATTCATGACTAACTTAGGCTATAGGCCCCCGTGGAAGTTGGAACAAAGAAAGTAACATAAGTCCTCTGTAACATCGTAACATCTCAGCACTTAAATAGCCTAGCATAGGTTCATTTAGCCTTTAATAGCCATGCACCATAAAAACGAGTCTTTTTTACAAATAAATTAAGTTAAATTCTAATTAAGATCGGTATTTGGCCAATAACGAATTACGAAAAGGCTCGCGCAGGATTTGCTTCGCCACTGAAATTTAATAAAAGAATAATACCAACATTAGCCTATATACTCTGTCTACATTATGCACTTAAGACTCAATTAATATTTAGTTATACATTTGAAAAACCTTTACTCACCAGACGTAGGCTTAGGCCTACATGTTTGGTGGAGGAAAATTATTGAATCCACTGTAATGCTTCAGCCGCGTCCTTGCGCTCACTGAATGGTGAGTCCAGCCATACAACCCACTGGCTCATTATCTCATTTTTAAACATGTTCATACTTTTCCACCCCTCACTTTGCTTTAGTTGCTGGGGCAACAAACTTAAACGCCAGAGCATCCTCCGTTTCACCTACTCAGCATACATTTTCGTGTCTTTCTCACGCTAATTGAAACCCATCACAGACCGCTCAGTTACCTACGCAACGGAGCGCAAGCCCACCCGGGCCCGGCCCGTGCAAAATGTATAAATTAATGCCCGCAACCCGCGTCCCACGGGTCCCGTCGTTTCGGTCAAAATCGTCACTCTAATCACTATGAAAACTTTATTGTAAAGAACCGTTTTAAACTATAATCATGTTTTTTTACAGTCACTTTTTTATAGTACCCGTCTGTTCCCATAGACCTGCCCAACCCTGCTCTACAGTATTTTATTTTATTTGTGCAGGGATTAAAAAGCCGTAAATTTTATTTTAAAAATCGTAGGTATCCTGGGCTGGGGAGACTGCGGTGTGCTTTATTACATTTTTTTTAATTTGATATTTTATCGTATGGTGGTATTTTAGGCAATCTTATATGCATTCCAGACAGGTGGTTTTGATATGTAGCATAATACATCTAAACTGAGACACTCCAATAATGTTTGTAACTGTATTACCATCAGTTGTTAGTGTCTTTAAAAGTGCTTGAATGTTACTTGAAAAGGCGTAGAACCCGGTGTATTGGGCAGTAGCAAGTCTCGGTACTTGCTCTGCCACAGCACAGCATACAATCTATCCGCCAAACCAAATACATTAACCATTGCCATGTAATTTACCATGCTAATCCTCCGGAGAATGCTTTCATGAACAGAATACTTTTATATTACATGTACCTTATTTTACCACTCACATGACCTTTATATTGGAAATGATACATACCTCGGTTGCCAGCTTTGTGTTTCAATTGATGGTATATTATATAGGAATCGAAGCAGTTTTGGACACATTCACAGCCGCTATACATTGCACAATGGGTGAGCGAGTCGCGCCGGCCGTGGACCTGTTAGCACCTTTAATGGCACCAAAGCCTTTGACTTGTTACAGCTGTGTCGTTGGGTCATTGGATTAGCTCAGTAGGAAAGACTGTCCTGGAGCATGTCGTCGGGTAGTGCAACTAAAAAGCAAACAGCTAGTATAAGGGGCAAGGCACGTGCTCAAAGATCTCCGGATACAGTTGTGGACACGCACAAATCAGAGAGGTAAAAAAAAGGCTTATCAATGCCTAAATAAAGTGAGTTATTAGTAAGAAGGGAGGCATTTGGTACAACAAAAGACCCTCCCCGGATCAGACATCACTCCAAAATGGATAAAAGAGCATGAGGAAACTGGTCAACAGCGGCTACTCAAGCAGGGCCACATGAAGTCACGACGAGCTTGAGAAAAAAGAAAAAAGGCGCACTTTGAAATATTTGCTTAATTCACAAATGAGTATGGCGGAAATCCAATACAGCGCACCAAGCAAAACAACACCATTCCTACAGTAAAGCATTGAGTGGTAACTATCCTGTATGGTGGTGTTATTCTACTAAGTCAGTGACTGCAGCACTGATTCACTGTAATGTTCCATGGATTATAATCTCATCTATGCCCATAAATTGAAACAATTTAATATAAGTATTGTTGCTGTATGTCTCGGGGGGGGAATACTGGGGCGAGTAAAAATATTATTAACACATACTTTAAATAGTCAGTTGGTATCTGAAGTTAATACTTTTCATGAAAAATTATGCCACACGGTTTAACAATTAAACAGACATTACATTTAGTGTACATGCTGCTATCGAAAATATTGTTTAATGAGCAAAACACAAAATTCTGTTTCACAACCCATTTAAAGAAATAATCTCAACTTTTTATCTCCATACCTCAGCGTACTAGTACATAATAATAGGTGGGTTATTTCACCTAACATACTAAGCTCATGGGGGAAAGCTACTATTCGAAATTATCATTTGGGGTCTTATGTTAGTCTTCTTTACACACATACAGTATTATTCATGGTAAACACTTCAGCAATCATGAATGTCAATAACATTACTATCTTGCAAACACACACAGATCCTGTGATACAATTGAATTAAGCAATTGATTAACCTATGTGTCTGTTCCGTTAAATTAGCATTTATTAAATTGAATCTTTGGAACTTTTTCTCACATTCTAACATATGAATCAAAACTAGTGAAAACAACTAAAACAAAGACTCAAGCAGTCATCAAGTATTTACCTTGTAGCTACTTTAATCCTCTACTGCACAGCAACTGGGATCCAAAACAATTAGTTTAGTCTGAGGGCAGAAAAATTGTTTGTGAGCCTTTCATACAAAATAAAACCTGCACAAAATGTCTTTGTTCATAATTACCTTTGTTCGCTGGGTTGTGATTTAATTAGACATGAAAAGATAACAAAGCATTGATGTGGTATTACAATCATCCAGCATTTAAGGACAAAATCAGCTCCATATCCAAGTTAGCCTTGGCCCTCAGGTTGTAGACATGTAATGGCAGCCTATAGGCATGTGCTGACAAGTGATTGTTTGTTCTTCAATGCACAAAAGCTCCCAAGGTTCATATTAGAAAAAGAACATCATTTTGTAGTCATTACAACGGGTCATGAGTGATTGAGGCGTGCTAGATCTAACAGAAGTTTCTTTAGGTGTTTGTAGAATTGTACTTTTGAAACAACATTTAATGATTAGGAGCTTCTGTGAGAGACTGTACCCACAGGTACCAATAAAGTGCATTTCTCAGTTGTAACAAAGAATTAAAAGTACAGTGCCCTCAGCAACTCTGAAACAAACAATTCCTTTCATCTTTCTTGGTTTAATAGGTCTGTGCGTTTTAAAATTTAACACACAAACTTATTTGCTTAATTTTATATGGAAGAACATACAAGTTTTCTGGTTTTCCAGTTGTTACAGTCAAAAATGAATGACACATCAAAATCAATACTACACACACACACACACATTTATATATATATAGATAATATATAATATAAACACACATAAGTGTATGATGTGGGTGTGTGTTTAAGTGTGTGTGTGTGGTGTGTGTGGGTGTTTGTTGTTAAAATTAATAGTCTTAGAAAAATGAGTAACGGTAAATTGCTCCACTGGGGTTATTTTGGTGGCATTTCCTCTATTTAATTTTAGTTAATGTTGGTTTTTAAATCAGTAAGGGCACTGGAGCAGAACAGTAGGCTGCGATTGGAAGTGCCAGTAAGTAGTTTAGTATACTTTATTATTTTTCTTTTATTTTCACATCTTGATTGGTTATTTCTTCCAAATTAACAATATATCAGTATAATACCAGTAGATAATCCTTTGGTATAATATATAATACAGCATTTCAGTAATACTTTGATGTGTAATCAACTTAAAACCATTTCCCGTAACATTGTACCTGGTCCGCAGGTTTTGATTAGTTTTGTTTTTTGGGTGTTTGGGGGGGTGCACAAACTATCCATGCAAATGACATTTGAAACATGAACGCCTTGGTGAAGTATTGTTTATAAGCGTTAGAGCCATGTGTAATGTTTAAGCCATATTATCAGTAAGTGAGGCAATTGTTTAATATAAATGCAAAGTCTGTGTGGGGCATTATTTTTTCCATGTCAATATATAGGCAGCAAGAGCATAAACCAATCATGACTTTATGGTCAATAGCCCACACGAAGAGCCCGTTGGGGGCTGGTCAAATAGGTAGGGATAGAAGATTATGCAGAGGGCAGGTACTTGTTGTGTGAATGAATCTGAGGCAATCATCACCATGTAATAATTAGGCCTTACCATGGCTCACACAAGTTTTGAAAGGTTACCTTAAGTTTAAGTCGTACTGTAAAGAACATATTGCCATAAGCCGATGTTCTGTGGGATATGCACTAGAGTAGTATAGACATTCAAACCAAAAGTTATTCCAGACACCTTCAACATTTTACACATTATCACAGTTTCTTTGAAATAGTTATTAGGAAATGGTAATAAGTTAAACTGGTCGAACAAATTCAGCTGATAACGTCAGATTATAACTTAAGCATAAACAATGGTTAGAGGTCAAAGTAGTCCTGAGATAAATTTTTGGTGTGTCCAAAATTTTTTATACTTGTACCGGGGGTAGCCACTGTGTTAATTAGAATTTACATGTTATGTTTGCCGGTTGCCTTCACTTTACATAAGTTTGAATCCTATAGTTCTGTTTCCTGCACCCACTAGTAAAAAAAAATATTTATAATAGATATACATATATATATATATAGATATTATATTAATTAGGATAGATATATATATATATAAGCAAAATTATATCGTGGTCTCTGAATAATTATTTTGGTTTGAACTGTATCTATCATCGATCTGTCCCTGTCTGTCTGTCTGCTGTCTATCTATCTATCTATCTATCTATCTATCTAAAACTGTTAGGCATGATTTTGCTGTATACTAATTTGTTATGAACTTGTCAGAATTGTCTTAGTTTAAGATTCTGACCTCTGTCTTGTAGACACAGGTAATTTGACTACCTTATCACATGTTTGAAGTTCAAAATTTGTGGACAGGGTTTGTGGTTTTAGTGCGGAAAAGCATAACGCAAGCCTTGAACAGTTACCACCTTACAAGCAGACTGTAAATCTCCATTGCATGTACTCTCCCGTGAAGCTAAATTTGATAGGATCCGTCACAAACATTGAAAATAATAAAACTCTTTTTAATTAATCAAAGCACATCTTGAAGCCTACACCATAATGTGAATAAAAAGCAGTTTGAAGCAATGAAACTGAACAACCCCAAGGGAATGAAACAAAAACACATGATGCAACGTTTGGTTCACATCAATGAAATAATTCAGTTGTTTTACTTTGTCTCTGAAATGTCATATGCATTATTTAAAATTACGTTAACAGGCCCAATTAGGTAAATTTAATTGTAACATGTTATCTTGTTTAGAAAAGAATGAATGTGATATGTAAAGTGTGTAATAATTAGCAAAAGCAGGCACAGTCATAGAAACATATTCAGTTTGTACATTTCTAGCTGAATTTTAATTACTCCTCCAGTCTTTGGTGTCATTGAAACCTTTTAGAGATCATTGCAATATGCTTAACTTTTTATTCATTAAATAATCCTGAAAAAAGAGACTATAACACACACACACACATACACACACTCATGTTTGTGTTTTGTGAAAGAGGGGACATCCCATAGGCGTAACTTGTGGGTTTTTTATACTGTACAACACTGTATATGTCTATCGCCCTACACCACCCTACAACTAACGCGAACCCCTTACAGAAACATTTTTACTTGTGTCTCATAAAAACTCATTCTATATGGTTTATAAGCGTTGTTTGAAAAATGGGGACATGGGTTATGTCCTAGTGTCGAATAGGGAGCTCCACGTGGGCGATTGCTTCAACAGGGGGGTGGTAATACCTGTGTCATACCCATGTCAGTTTATCTATGAACAAAGCTTGTGTCCTGATATGTCCGGTGTACACGCACAAGACCCATACACATATTATTTTACATGACCATTTACAGCATTGCATAATTTTTAAAGTGCAATGACTATAAAAAATGTTACACGATTAAAATAGTGTCTTATAATTAAAGGTGGTTGGTCTACACAGGAGAGTCCTGGGGTATGGCATTTTTTTTATTTAAGACCAAACACCAAAGCTGGGTGCTGCTTGTGTAAGAAGCCACTCTGGCAACCGCCCCCGATACGCTCCAGCCTTTTCAGGTCGCACGGTCCTTGGTTCTAACATCTGTTATAGCGTAAATAAAGTGTGTCGTAGCTTCATGAGGTTCTACTCCCAGTTCTTGAACACAATAGTGACTGACCAAAAAGTAATACTGCCAAAATGCGAAGATACGAAGGAGAAGCAAAAGGTATTAAAGGAAGAGTGTAGTAAAGACGGAAAATAAATGAAGCATGGTAGCAGGCATGGGCAGATAGACCATTATGACACCAGTGTTTGCCAGTCTTTTGAGGCCATTGAGTGTGTGTGTGTGTGTGTGTTGTGTGGGTGTGTGTGTGTGTAAAGCCAAGCCTTAATGACATGTTTTGATGCCATTGTCTGCAGTTTTTTACCCATGAATTATTGTAATGGCTAAGGGGAATATTTAATACACTGTTATGATTTGATCTATATTGTTTTTCCTCAATAGCTGTTGTCACATTTACCTAGAATGTGACACGCTGACTTGAGAAACACAAGAAAGAAGAATTCGAGGTTAATGAAGATCACTTCCCATACCTCGCAGATTTTATTTTATTTTTATTTTTTTAAGCTCTACTTATTTTCCGCTCTGTAATGTAAAGTTTGGTGCAATGGTAATCATACCTTGTGGCATATTTCTAAATGGATGGAAATAGTGGGCCCACCCCCTACGGTAAAAAAATACATTTATTTTTGCCAAAATAATAATTTTATATATGCTAATAGATTGTAACTGTGAAGTTCAATAAATATATTTTTGAAATCGAAAATATATTTTATTTCAACCTTCATTTACCAAAAATTTTAAAAATGTATTTCACGTCGAAAATACATTTTCAAACCTTACAGTAGAATGTGGATGGAGAGCAAAGTACCATTAGTTAAATGGGAATTTTAAAAGGATTTTTTTTTTTTTTTTTTTGCATTCTAAAATAGTTTACAGTAAGTACAGAATAGGCCGATTAGTATGTACAAACATAACACAATAATTGGCTACAAATAAACAAGAGCCAAATGTTGAGAAAGAATTAGATAAGTCCTGTTTATTTATTTGCTTGTCACATGCCAGAATACTCACACTCATGTAGTACAGTGTGACTTTGACTACGGGCACGGATATCATGAGGACATTTGTGAGAGGCATTAAGTGGCAGTAGGTTCACTGTATGAGTTGATGTTTTTGAAAAAGAAACCAGAACTAGCACGAGGCACAATACAAAATTGCTATGTACCTTTAAGTTGTTGACATTATTCATTATAAGGGATAGAATATAACACATACATAATGGTAACACACACAGTATTAAAATCTCAGTATAATTTTTTTTTAAATAAACAGCAAAACAATCACAATAGATAAAGACTGCTAATGTAATGTACATTTGAGTTTTTTTTGCCATTAAATATTAAATGGCAATCACATGTTTTTTTGCAATGATAATGAAGACAGGTTTAGTGTTATAAACATAACCATAAACAAAATAAACGGAAAAAGATTACAAGTATTTATACAAATGGCTTCAAAATCACTTTGCAAATAACCACAACATGTAAATTCGCATTGGGGGGGGGGGGGGGGGGGCTTGAGTAAATGTAGTAATGTACAAAACTTTGTACACTGACACTAAAGATCAAATGAATAAAACAACTTAGGCCACTCTTATTTCATTGACGTCCTCATTTAAGAATTCAGACTATTAATATTTCTAAAAATGGTATCAACCTGTTGAGTTTTTCAAGTGTGAATGCCAGACATTTGCATTTGAATAGCTGCGCAGGAATGCTTAAGATCCAAGAAGTTTTGACACTGGTTCAAAGTAACCTTTGTATTTGAGCCAGATACTAAATCTTTGCTTGTTCATAGAATCTGCCATGGGCATAAACACCTCTCCTCCATTTTCATTTTGACAATCAAGAATCGTTTAAATCCTAAAAAATTTTGAGCTTCGTCATCATACACAACATTGAAGGAATTGCGTTTAGATACAACGGCTGTAATCTTCTGAGTGAACCCCCCGCGCCATGTGTAAGGATTGGTTGATGAAAGTACTTTACCCTGCCTTTTTGTATCCCATAACGACTCAGTGCCATACAGTCATCTCGCCTAAGTAATCGCACGTTAGGAACGATCGAGTGGCAGTGACCATCACATGTGGCGGGTTACATGTTTCACTGTTTGGTCTGGTCATAGTTTCAAAGATCTCCTTGCAGTCATTTGGGCTGTTGAGGAGATCTGACCATAAAAAGGTAGCCTGTTGTAACCAAAGGGTTGACAATCGCAGTCAACACCTTGAGTGCTTTTGTCATGTCCAAGTAGTTTTAGCATTATAGACGCAAATACAAGGCAGAGTGGCCCACAAAGGCCCCCAGTTAACTACACTTCTTGGTAAATGGAGGCAAAGATAGACATTATAGACATATTGCTTCCCCATAGTATACCTCCATGTGCCTTCACAAAATTCTTTTAAAAGGCCTCAGACTCAGTAATCTGGTCCTCTGTTATAGTTTCACAGCCACAGATGATACACCCTTAACTAGTTTGGAACCAGTGATTCAGTAGTGGTCTGCAAGACACCTTTTAGTACGGCAAGCCGAAATAAAAGAGCAAAATTACACCGGGGGCTTTCCAGAATTTCCTCAATGTGACTGGACCTTGGCACAGACAGGTACATTACATTGTGGGTTTTAATCGTTAAAAGCAACTCGTCCTATCATTTTGTAGAACCTACCTATATACCAGTGGTTCAATGGTTTTCACTGTTTAAACCACAGCCCCGGTACGTTCTTCTTGCAACACCCAGAAGTACTGACTGCCTTAGGTCTGGCACGACCCTTCAATGACAGTCACTGGGAAGGGCACATGCCTTGTGTCCTTTGACACCCACAGGCTGTCCAACTCTAACGCAGCTTCTACAAATCTTTGTTCTGTTCCTGCCTGCGAAGCTGGAGGTCTGTTCTGAAAGGATTACAACGAGTAATCCTCTGCCCTTTTCATCCATTTCCTTTTTGAAGGCAATAGGAGCCAGCCATATCACCATTGAACTGTTTGACATCTGTAATTAAAGGTCTGCAACTGATCACTCAGCAGAACTAGAGGATTCTTTGATTGATGAAACACCTTTGTCCGTTTCCCATGTGAAACCCCGTCCTCTAGTTTTACACCTTCATCTACAAAGGATTTAAGAATGTTCTCATATGAGGCTTCTTATCCCCAAACCACAGTCCACAAAGGATTACATTAGCCGTCTCATTTTCAACGGCAACTCTAAGGGTAACATAAAAGGCCAAATACTACAAGGGGACTATTTTTAAAAACTGGCACACCATCAAGCTAAATGTCAGTAAGGGTTTAAAGGGGCGTCTCTGAACCACTTAAGCTTTCTTATAACAAAAAACCATCACAATATCACTGAGAGATGTTGATGTTTCTTTTGCCTTTTTACCAATTCGTCTGACAATTCCTGGAATTTTCAAAAATTTTTTTATCTGGATCTTCAAGGAGAGTATAAGAAAAAATTATTGGTGAACCTGCTGCTTTGTCATGAGTAATTTGCATTGAACACATGACATGGTCGCCATTTCAGCTGACATATGTCATTGCACGGTCACTGAACACACAATAACAGATTCTCATAATGGTCTTGGTATAATCGGAAACTTCGTAAAAGGAGTATTTTTGTCCGGCATACCGATCATTACCACCAACACATTTAGGATTCTCATAATTCCTCCACGACATCATTGGTCAAACTGTTTTGAGCTTAAGTGCCAGAAGTAGTTCGTTGGGTTTTTGATTTTTGGTTGACCTTATCCTGGATCCTCTTAGCTGAACTGACTGGAAGGCACTCTTCATCATGAGTATTAGCTGGATTCTTCTGGGATTGTGTCTGGGAATGCTAAAAAAAACAAAACGAGAATTATTGGTCCGGTTAACACACATTAATACTCTTGTTGAAGAGATAACACACCTTGAAAAACAGAAAAAATAAGATAAGTTTACTTGTTATAAGGAGCAATTAATTAAAAAGGAGATGAAAGTTCTGTAATCCTTTACTCACCCTCAAGTTTTCTAAACCTGTAAGATTTTCTCCCTTGTTGACCACAAAATACAGTAAGCTATTTGAAGAATGCAGGTAACCAAACAGTTCATGTACCCCATTGACTTCCATATATAAATTCTATAAAACAAAAAATACAGTGCAAGTCAACAGAGAAACAGAAACTGGTTTTGGTTTAGCCGACTTGTCTTAAAATATCTTAATTTTGTTTTCAACAGAACAAGGAATACAGGTTTCAGAACAACATGAGGGTGAGTAACATTGCTTTTTTGTGAACCATACCTTTAATTAATTATTAAAGGGTTATCAAATTGTAAACTGTGAAATTACCAGAACCATACCTTATGACATTCCTTGATAACATTCCGCAGGTCTTCTGCTACCTTAATTCTGAAAATAAAAAAACATATAATACAGTCAATTAATAAAATGTAAAGTGCTTACTGCTTTTATAAAATTCTATTTTACTGCCATTAAATGCCTCCAAAACTTAGCAAAAGTGCAAGCTGTAACTTTTTTTAATAATGACTTGCTTGATAGTAACATCATAGTTGTCTGTTTTTGAATTCAGTTAGGTCATCCCAACTGATTCATAAATGAATTACGAAAAAAGAGTCACTCATAAAATTATAACTATAGCGATACATATAAATATTATGCTTTAAGAATCTTCTAAGAATAATTTCACACCACAACTATGATAACACCTAATATATATTTAACTGATTCAAGAACATGCATGAGAATGACATACTCGCGCTATAATCATGAAGTGTAAACTCCTAGTAAGATCGCGAGTGCTAGGGTTCCATTTGGGCAGGGCCTACACCCCTGATCAAAAGAGGCACTTCACGTGATACCGTAATACGGGAGTCCGTGGTCCAACCTTTATCTTTTTTTATTTTATGGGTGGTACACTTATGCTCTGTGGAAGTCAAAGAACCGACTATGAATTATTGGTGACTAACTTTCGCACAAGAATAGAGCATAAGCATTAAACAAAAGTAACCCCCAAACGGCTGCTTGAGGAAATTTTAATGGCGTTTGGTTGGTGTTAATCGACCTAGCAGTGGGAAAATTTTATCTCCACACAACCTTTGTTTTTAGGGCCCATCTTCGTATGGTTCTTGGAGGAATTTCTCTTCAGCATCAGTTAGATACCGTTTTATAACGAAATCCTGTGAGAGGCTCGCTCATTGTGTCTGTAAATCATATGTACATATTGATGAATTCAACAACATGAATGATTAACGTAAAACCCCAATGGGGGGGGGGGGGGGGGGGGGGGGGTGAGGTTCACGTTAAACATTGTATAAAGCTAGAATGATATGTATTGTAAATGCTTACCAGTAGTCTTCCAAGAATAAAAAAAAATCATCGTCTGAAATCCATCCGTCAATGCGCGCATCCGCGCACATTTCTCATGGCGCATGCCTGTTATATAAGAGCAACTGCATAATAGATTTTAAAGTAAAAAAAAAATTTAAAAGCTCCTAAATGTTTTAATGTAAGTGCAAATCATTTCAAATTTCACAATTTAGTTATTAAAAAAGGCGTTTTGATGACTTCATTAAGGGTTAAAAAAAAACGTTGCCTGAGCCGAATTACTTGACTGCACCGAGGATTGGCGTACGGGAAGAACCAGCCGAATTATGTTCGCGTTATTAGTGGGTGGAGGGATGAAAATTCCTCAATTCTCCAACTGCCACATATTAGAGGATTTGATGAGGATGAAACAGCAGCGTGTCTAGAACGGACCAATGACGTTTACTTTGTGGAGTGGCACCAAGGCGTCAAAAAGCCGAAAGGCGGTTGGCCTGTTTTTGCGTCTCTAGCCTCCAGTCTCAAGATAGCAGGTAACGTTACCTTTCGATAATTCCCCCAGTTTTTAAATAAACGTGTTTTTCATTCATAGAGCTTGAGACAGACCCGTAAAACTTTTGTTCATCTTCGGAACACAAAGTAGATATTTTTGATGAAATCTGAGAGCTGTCTCACTCCTCATAAGGGATTGAAACCTGCGCCCAGAATAGTTAGTAAAGTCACGTTAATATAGTCCCAAGTGAACTACCGTGCTCACTTGGACTATTTAACGATGTCTTTAATATACTCTTATGTCTCCTTTAAATATTCTGGATAACTTATACAAGACGTCAGTAAAATATTCATATAAAAAAAAAAAAAAAAAAAAAAAAATATATATATAATATATATATATATATAGATAATATGTATATATATATATCATATATATAATATATATATATATATATATAAGTAAAATCATCCAGGACCATGTTGGTGACTATGATCAGCAGTATTCTATCTCTTCAGAAGGGGAGAACGTTACAATAAAACGTAAGGAGCTTGAAAACCAGCTCCCCAAGCCAGTAACACTCTTAAGAGAAGAGTAAACCTCATGAAACTCCTAGAGGGCCGCAGATGTGAGGAGGACCAGCAGCTAGAAAAAGGTTAGTGTTTTCCCATATGTAATATCCTTTATATATGTCTATATAACCTTTTATGATGCCATATAAATGACTTGTTTACAGTCATGCTGTGTGTTAAGGGACAGCTCAAGACCTACCACAATGATCTAAAGTTGTGGAATGAAAGAAAATTGAACATCACGCGTGTGATAAATCGCTGAGATGAAGAGAACATGACTCTTCTAAATAAAGAAAATGAGAGGCTGAAAAATGACATCTTACAAGTAATTACTGTATGTTACATATATATTAAAATGAAAATCTTGATACACTCTATTATATATATATATATATATATATATTATATATATATATATATAATTAGATTATATATATATTATATATTATAATATTTAATTGTTAATTTAATTTAATTTAATTTAATTTATTGATATAGTTGAATTTTACGTCACTGAAAATCCCACTCGTCTTCTGGCTACGAGCACTTACTTCAGGGGTTAGAATATGTTTTACATGATGAACAGTAATCCTTAATTTATTTTACTAATGACAAATGCTCCACATTTCCTTTGCCTTTTAAAACATTTTTTTTTTAAGACCTTGGAGTTTTTTTTGCTTGCTCGGTAGTAATATTCGCCTACTTATTTTCAGTTCAGCAGCCCATGAAATCACATGCAGAGGCCCCTGACGTACGATTTACATCTATGAAAGAATTTGTTTATCATTATCATTATTGTTTGTTGTTGTTGGTTTTGGTGCAGTTTTACAATAGCTTGTGGAATCTGTTGCAGATGTTCTTATGTCAAAGACTCCATCTCATGTTCCCTTGTGGCTCTCACATGCTCCTAAAGTAATATTAGCTTTGCTTTTATGTATGTCTATCCACATGCTATTATGTCACATACTAAGCCAACTATTGAAATATTGACTTTTCTAATAGATTTTTTTTTACATTTATAACTACAAAACCATGAAATTAATTAAATTTGTGAGAATTACAACAGAACAAGTTTGTACTTCATACCACAGCTCCAATGCAAACTACTATACTGTATATTCGTCCTGCATTTTGTGGTATAATTATCCTCTACAAGACCAACAGTTACATCTTAGATCAGTAGTAAACTTATAATTGTAAACATTGTCCAGTACTATTGCTAACATATCCATTACCATATTCAGTTTTAGCCTGTGGAATCAATGCGATTTCCTTATGTAAGTTGATGCATTTTTAAACTATTTGTCTTTATTTTATTTTTACATTCAAATATACTGTTTGTCAAGTCAGGAACAATATTCATAGCTCTTAGTGATTTTTGAACATGACTGGGCTAGATTCAAACAATGTTTCACCTACATTGTTTCTATCTCATAATTACTCACCTTGTGTTAACTCATTTGGTGTGACTTTTTTCCTCAGCATATGCTGTATGAGGAGATATGGTGACTATATTCATAATAGTCCTTACATGTGTAAGGAAGTTCAGCAGCCAAAAATTAAATTTTCTTGTCATTAATTTCTCACCCCTCATGTTGTTCCAAACCCGTAGGACCTAAGTTCTTCGTCGGAACACAAATTAAGATATTTTAGATGAATCTATTAGATTTCTGACCCCACGTAATCGAAGATCATTACCACTTTTCAAGGCCCAGACAAGTAGTAAAGACATTGGTGTAACATATTCCCTGTGACTCAGTGGTCCATCATAAATTTTTGTCACAAAAAAAAAAAAAAAAAAAAAAAGAGTCTTTATTCGTTCCTTACAATTTATTCTCTTTCCGTATCGTCCGGAAGCTGTTCATTTTTTTTATGCACAAAAAGTATTCTCGTCGCCTTCATAACATTTAGGTTAAACCACTGAGTCACATGGACTATTTTAACAAGTTTTGTCCTTGACAGTAGTTATGCTGATGTATGATGTCTAGAAGGGGTCCGAAAGCCGTCCTCGAATTTCATCAAAAATATCTTAATTTTGTTCAGAAGGATGAATCGAAGAGTGAAAGTCTTACGGGTGTTGTGAACGACATGAGGGTGAGTAATTACTGACAGAAAATTTCATGTTTTTGTGGGGGGGGGTGTGGGTTTTTTTTTGGTTAACTCCCCCTTTAACACACATCACAGAGCACTAGATGGAGTAATGAATTAATCATGCCGCATGAAGTTGTTGCTTGTGTCAAGATTTATAGTAGAGGTATATTTGTGGAGGAATGCTTTGGTCTGTTCTCACCCAAAATCCACTAGATTGCTCAGAAACTTTATTAACTACGGAGTCTTACTGGAACTACTGAAACTTCAATTAATTTTTCTGTTTTTCAGAACATTTAACTTTGTAACCTATTTCACTTTGCGTACACCAAATATATATATCCATATATATCTATATACCCTCCCTGTATATACCTCCAGCAAAATATAGTCACAGTCTTAAAGGCGTATGTTTTGATAGTTGTGAACTTTTGATATTGGTACTGTAAAAATTTTATGAATGGCTCAGTGTGTGGTATTGTTTTTAATGGAGTATTCTGCTTACAGGTCCCGAAGGCTCCATCTGCTTCTCTGTCTGCTAAAATTAAGTATTTTGTTTTGCCTTGCCAAATCATGGTGTAGTTAGAGTCATTGCTTTTGTTACTTTCTTAGAAGGACACTCCAACCTTTTTTTGACCAAGTATGGTGACCCAAATAAAACTGGCGCTTTTCTAACGGGTAAAAATGATACCTAAATGTATGGCTGAATAGCACTGGAGCACTTCTACTCGGCCAGTAATATATGCACTCCTGAAAAATCTTCTCTCCCTCTCACTTCTGTCCTTAGAAGCCCCGCCACGTGACATTTTTATACGCCGAGTCGAAGTGCTTCCCAGTGCTATTCCGCCCTACATTATAGTTTATCCTTTTTACCTGCTTAGAAAAGCGCCCCGTTTTGTTTTGTGTCACGACTTGGTCGTGTAAACCTTGGTGTAACTGTATTAAATAGAGAACGTGCGGTGTTTGGTCGCTTCTACTTCATCTCTGTCTGTCCCTAATGATGAACTGGCAGTTAAGTGCTTCAAAGTGTCTCCAACGCGCCAGAGCGATTGGATGCAATGCACTGAGACGAGAGAGGTGTTGTATCACTCGTCTTTAGTTTAAGGGCATAACATAGTTTAATATGAAAAATGGTGGAGTGTGTCCTTTAATACATTATGTAAAATGTTTGTAGTAAACTCTTCCACCTTCCTTTAGAGTTTACCAGCAACAGTCTGTCTGTAATAACTTGTTGACTGCATTTTGTTTTAATTTATTTTAGTTTTTTTTTAGTGTGTCCAGGATGCTAAATTATGTAAGTACTTTTTGCTGAGATTTTAGGTCTGTCATACAGATTTGTTATGCATTTCTGCAATGGGTGAAATGTAAATAAAAACGTAAACAAGTTTTAAAGATTTGATTGAAAATATGTATATTATAAATCTCGTTTTATGTTCACACCCACAGGTGGAGTTGCACATGGCACGGCATAAAATCCAAACATCAATTTGGGACTTCTGCCCTGCAGGCCAACAGCCACTTCAATGGTTCGTGTTCTTTTAATGGCCCCTTCCAACACTAAGTTCTGATCCACAGCAATTTGCAAGGTAAACAATTTCAAGGCAAGTCAAAATTCTTAGATATTATCGGAGTAGTCTAAAAAGTATCTAACATACCCAGACAAATATCTTTCAAACCCAGTTTTTTTCTTTACTTCCAATGTGAGGTGAAACAAAAATATTTGGAATCTATAACTAGTCGAAGAAATTGTGCATGCCCTCTGTACCCTATTCAATGTTTGTGTAATCATGTATTGTCTTTCTGTAGGGGCAAGAGTAAAACTGGATGGTAGTTGCAGAGAGAAGACATGCCCATTTCCCTTGACAAGAAACCCATGTGGAGACATATTTGTTAAATCAAGACTTTCAGTGTGTCTGAAATGTTTGTAGTAGAATTTGTATTTAAATTTAACTTACAACCGTTACAACAAAGTACGTTCTATATGGAAATGAATTTCGGGACATTGGTAAGTCACATGACAGTAACCAACATGGTTGATTTAGTGGTGTCAGTTACGCCGCTTACTGCCAGTCATAAATCCTCCCTTAGCCTCATGTAATTAGTAAGTGTCCATTGTATGTACCTTCAGAATCTCTGCAAAAGTAGTAGTCATCAGGATAATGTTTTGCCTACTATTTTTTTTTTTAAATACTATGAATTTGGACATGCTACTCTGTTGGCGTATTTGTTGTTCATATACTAGTATATCGAGAAGTATTTTGATTTCGAACGCAGAGTGTGGTGAAAGGAAAAAATTTACTATAAAATTTCGTTAAAGAAAATTTGTAATTTACTCCTCACCCTCAGTCATCCCAAACTGTAGATTTTCGTTCATCTTCGTAAAGAACTTATATCTTTTTGATATAAAATCTGAGTAGTTTTTCTGTTCCCTCCTTTGACAACTACTTAACTACCACTTTGATGCTTTCAAAAAGTTTCATAAGAGCACGTAAATGCTATTGACCCTTTTTTGTTTCAGGCATTTGATTGACAGGTGATCTGACAATCATATCACTGCTGAGAACATGGTGGGGTGGAGAGCGGTGTGGCTTGTCGACATAGCAACCGAACTTTAAGGGGGCGGGTGTCTTTACATAACCACGGTCCATTGAGCGATTTAGTCATTTTCTTTTCTGAGAGACACTATCGCTTTTATAATGACAGTGTCAGTATAGTTTTTTTTAATGCCATGGCACATCTGTGACCAAAAAACTAAAATCAAATTTCAAGTTACATTTTCAATCCGTTCCATATGGAAGTTGAGCTTCTTTGCCTCCCTTCTTGCTCCTAGAAATGTTTGAAACGCTGGCTCTGCTCTGCTGCGCCCGTGGAAAAAAATGGACACCTGTCCCGTCATTAACATAGGCATTGGCAAAATACCGCGGCAATGGCGGGACAGAAATCTCTCAGATTTTATTAAAATCTCGTCCGTGTGTGTTAGAAGATGACAAGAGTATTAACAGTGTTAAACAACATGAGCGTGAGTAATGACAGAATTTCATTTTTGGGTGCATGACTAACCTAAAATATATCAGTGATTTTTGTCTCTTACAGTGGCCATCAAGAAGAGGTTTCCCAAGTGTCCAGAGGAGCTTTGGTATTGCAGTAATTCCAAGGCGTGGGGGACTGAGAATGGCTTGCAAAAAAGGCGCTAATTTTTGTTAATTGTTTTTTTGTTGTTATTCCTTTAATTTATAGCATGTTCCTTATTGATTTTAATTCAGTGGTGTATATAATTTCACATTTTAGACAAAAATAGATTTTATTTCAAATGTTTACATTGTGAATGTATTTTCTTGACTGAAATATATGCAAGGTCAAAACTATATATAAATATAGATATTTATATATCATATTAACACAAAATGGCCAAAAATGTCTTTGTTAGAAAATATTTTATTTAAATATATTCTAAATATTTTTTTTGGCCATTTTTTTATATTTTTCAAATATATTTTGAAATAGATGTAAAAACATACAAAAAATTGCCAAAAATGTATGTAGAAAATATATTTTGAAATATCTTCTGAAGATATTTTAGGAAATATATTTTTTGGCCATTTTTTGTATATTTTGAAATATATTTGAAAATATATTTAAAAATATATTTTCTTACCGTATGGGACAGAAGAATTTTTTGAGTTGGAAATCATGCCTCAATCTACCCTCTATCTGAGACAGCTTGGCTGGAAGAGGTGTTATTTATTCATTTATTTTTTTACATTTACAACCAAGGAGAACAGTGGGTACATTTTACTCAGATTGGAAACCAATTTTGTCATTGTAACAAAAAAACAAGATGGAGTCAAAGGCGAGCAGATCATTTGCAGCTTTCATGATCACGGTCAGAACAGACCAGATCAAATCACCATGTCCAGGGATACACACACGATATCCAGAGACTAGACTACATGATGCAGAAGGTCGGGCAGGCAGCAGAGCATCACAGGCATTACAAACAATCCAATATAATCACAGAAGGACAAAACCAAGAAACCGCACAGAAATGTCCGACTGGGCTAAACAAACTTTGCAATCACTGAGAGTCCAAACACAGTAATATAAGGAGTGGTAAATGGGGGAACACCTGGTGGTGATTACCCAAGCACGGGATTATGGGAATGGAGTTCAACACCAAATGCCAGAGTCCTGGTGGATGTGCCCTCTACTAGAGTTTCATGGGCACTCCAGCTGATGATCGGACAGTCCAATATTTGGGAATCTGAAAATAATAAATAAAATAATAATAAAGATTACTCAGCACTTAATTTACCCTATATCCCCATTGTTCCTAAATCGAAAGAAAATGCTGTGTTCCATGTGTTACAATAATAATTAACTTTATTCCTTCCCGTAATATATAATATTATGGAAGTCCCTTTCTGCCGAGTGGAGAAAAAAAATTTTCTTTAAATCATATAATGAAACTTTCTCGTAATAAACGAGAACTTTCTCATAATAATAAGTAATTTTCAAAATAATGAGAAACTTTCACATCATAATGATTTAACATTTCTTAATAATGATAAATGTTTTAAAAATAATAAATAATTGAGAACTTTCACGTAATAATGATTAATTCTCAAAATAATGAGACTTTCACGTGATAATGATTCCATCTATGAGAAACGTGGATTGTAATAATGACTAACATCGCTAATGAGAAACTTTTATCTAAATAATGAAAACTTTCTCATAATTCTCCATTATTAAATGACTTACAGACAACACATTTTGTGAGGAAACTGGCTTCCATGAATAAAAAAAATAAAATAATATAATTAATCATGCTGCAAGCAGCAATTACCAGATTCAAGCACATTAAGGCTTTATGTGGTATGCGTTTTTGGGGTCAGGCCAACTAGATGTATGGCTGACATTAAAAGACACCAAATGGAGAATAGGCTCACGAGATACATACACACAAAAAATTAAAATGGTTAAACTATTATAAATTAATACTCAATAAGCATGCTTACACACCGCGACACACACATACACAGACATACATGCACACCACGTTTTGTTGCAGATATCGAATTTGGAATGAAAGTATAAAGGGGACACATACGTATTGCACGTTCTTCTCTTTTTAAGAGTTTATATGTCTTTTCAGGTTTTCACTGTAGCATATCTGCTGGCATAAATTGTAAAACGGATATGTCGGTATGTACAAAAATGGGTAACTTTGACTAAATGTGATTTTAAATGTTTTAACAGTGATTTAGTAATGCTAGCACGATGCATCAAACCTATGACTGTACTGTTTTAGTTAGTTGAATGAGCCCATTAGTGGTCTTCTGGCTGCCATCTAGTGGGTTATAAATGCATTTCAGGCAAATTTCTTTCTCTAACCGTTAGTAATGATTTATGTGCTTTTTTGCCCAAGCTCTCTTAATTTGGCAGGCTTGTTTAGAAAGGGAAATTAAGCATCATTTTAACAACCACAGTTTTGAAAGTTGGAGGCTTCTGTTATGATTGTAGAGGCCTTGGTACACTATATGTAAGAACATAATTAAAATGCCAGTTTATATTTGCCCATGCAAATGTTCAACAAAAGTCGTTATTTGTATTTATTTATTTTTTAGTTTATTAACTTTTTTATTTATTTATTTTATTGATAAGTATTCGATTCCCAAGAGAATGACTTTTATGAGGTTATTCTTTTGTTTCTAACACACCTGATTCCACTCATCAGCCCTTTCTAACACACCTGATTCCACTCATCAGCCCGTTGTAGAGACTGCAAGAACTAAATTGGGTGTGTCCTGATTATAAAGACTTATACAATGTTCAGGGCGGGGGCCTCCAGGACAGGTGGGGAAGCAGTGGTCCCCTAGAGAAGAGTACTGCAACTGATTTGATGTTTAAGTAAAACAAGGACTAGTTTCAAAAAGTATGGGGGGTGTTTTTAATAATCTCAATTACTTAACCGTTAATCAGCACCCCTTTGGGTACTCAAGCTGAAAATCCTACCTAACTTAACATTGTAATAGTTCCTAGGGCTGCAGCAACGAATGCATGAAACTTCACTACCCTAAAGCTAACAGCCCTGGGAAATGTAGCAAACTAAGCTTCCGCAACATGGCAAAAGTAGTTACTACATCTTGTCACCCCCTGACTTATTATGTTGTTTTTTTGCCCGTGACCTAGGTTCTGTCTCCCCGTGGTTGGTTAATTTAATTCCAGGGTGTGTCTAGTTTCTTTCCCATCGTTTCCATAGTTCCCCATTAATTTTAGTAAGTCCATGCCAACCCTGTTCTGGTCCTCGTATCCTTCTTATAACCTTGTCCTTCATTTTCAGTTTTGTCGGGTTCTACAAGTCAGTTCCGTGTGTCTTCTATGGAGCGAAGTTTGGTGCCAATATTCATCAAACAAACTCCATCGTATTGTATATAACAAATCTGCTTTGCAAGTAAAACTCAACTTTCAAACAATGCAAGTATTGCAAATGCAAAACTCTACGTGAGATAACATGTAAGGTATGGAACAAATATATGTAGTGTGCGTTACAACTGTGAACTCATTTGTGAGGAAACTTGGCTTGATTTTCCACAATGCATGCAGCAGATATTCCCACACTTAAAGCATACCTTTTCTCACCAAAATCACCTGAGCAACTATCTGTTTCCAAACACTCAGATGGCGCTGTCCTCAATTTATTGTTAGTCCCCTGAGACCTGAACATCTGTTTACCTTCTTCAGGGAAACCGCAGACCAACACATGGTTGGAACCGGTGAGTTTCTTTCTTCTATATAGTTTAACCATTTTAGATGTTTTCACCACAAGCGACCCTGACTAGTGTCTTGAAATTCACCAATTAAGGCTGTAAGTTTGGTACGTGATTGATAGTTCAAAATCAGTCGTGACATGCGAAACATTAACTAGGCGGGTCTTCCCTATAAAACTGCTCATTCTCCATAACTCTTATCCTCTTAGGATCACAGGATATATAATATATACAGGTTTATCAAATGTTCATGATAATCGAAAATTTGTGTAACCACAAAATGAAAGCTTAGACAATTTAATTTAGTATCAGATTAGCAATTTACCACCCAAGAGGGTCATTAATTATAATAAACATTTTTAAAAAGCAAATTCACTTATTTTAGGAAATATCTGAAACTTTTTAAATGTTTTTTTAACACGGTGCATCATTTGTGTCAAAATAATTATGTATTTTTTAGATAACACATGAATCCTATTTAATCTTCTGGTGTCCACTCTTGTCCCTGTGAATTTGGGAGAACGATCAAGTTCACACTGATATAATACTAAATTCTGCAATTTTAAGAAATAGTGGTTTACCAGTATTTCAGAAGATAAGGTAATGATTAGAACTAATCTTGTGGTTTGTCCCTGTTTTGTTTGACCAACACAAAATAATTTAAATTACGATATGAGAATGCATCGTTTGAAACCTGCAAGGGTCTGCGTTTTATTTGTGCATAGTCAACAAACAATGTACTTTTGTAAAATAAGAAACAAACCAGGGCGCGCTCTCTCTGCCGCTCAGTCTCTGCTGAACTTTTTGAATAACACAACCTGAATCTCAGGGAATATGTGCCTCACATACATGGTACAAATCTATGTGTAGAAGCCTAAAGTCCCTATTTTAAACCAATTCCAATTGAAAACAATAGTCTCTGATTATATAATCCGTAATAAAAGTAAGGAGAGGGTAAGATTCTCCTGTTTCAGCCTCAATCTACCCCTATCTGAGACAGCTTGGCTGGAATAGGTGTTCTTTAGTTTCATATTTATTGATTTACGTTTACACAAGGATACAGTGGGTACATTTACCCTCAGAATTGGAACCATTTTGTCTTGTAGAGATGGAGTCAAAGTCGCGCAATCTCTTTGCACTTTTCATTAATTCACGGTTCAGAAACAGACAAGATCAATCACCAGTGTCAGGATAACACAGATTATCCATAGAACATAGACGTACATGAGTCAGAGGTCGGGGCAGGCAGCAGAGAATCACAGGCATTACAAACAACCAAGATAATACACGGCAGGAACAAACACAAGGAAACCGCACAGAAAAGTCAGACTGAGCTAAACAAGACTTCACAATCACTGAGAGTCCAAAACACATGTAAATATATAGGAGTGGTAATGGGAACACCTGGGTGGTGATTAGCCCCTAAGCACGGGATTATGGGAATAGGAGTTCAGACACCAAATGCAAGAGTCCTGAGTGGAGTGCCCTCTACTAGAGTTCATGGCACTCCAGCTGATGATCGTGACAGTCATATTTTGGGAATCTGAAAATAAATAAATAAAATAATAATAAAAGATTTACTCGCACTTAATTTACCCTATATCCCAATTGTTTCCATAAATCAAAGAAAATGCTGTGTTCCCATGTTTTACAATATAGTTACTTTATTCCTTCCTTAAATAATAATAATAATTATGGAAGCCCATTTCTCTTGCCAGAGTGGAGAAAAAAATTATTCTGTAAATCATAAAATGAGAAACTTTCTCGTAATAATGACTTAACTTCTCGTAATAACGAGAAACTTTCTCATAATAATAAGTAATTTTCTCAAAATAATGAGAAACTTTCACATCATAATGATTTAACATTTCTTAATAATGATAAATGTTTTAAAAATAATAAATAATGAGAAACTTTCACGTAATAATGATTTTAATATCTCAAAATAATGAGAAACTTTCACCGTGATAATGATTTAACATCTAATGAGAAACTTGATTGTAATAATGACATAACATCGCTAATGAGAAACTTTATCTAAATAATGAGAAACTTTCTCATAATTCTCATTATTATGACTTACAGAATCACATTTTTGTGGAGGAAACTGGCTTCCATGAATAAAAAAAATAAAAATAATAATAATAAATATAGCTGCAAGCAGCAATTACCAGGATTCAAGCACATTAAGGCCTTTATGGTGGTAATGCTTTTTGGGTCTAGGCAAACCTAGATGTATGGCTGACATTAAAAGACATCCAAATGGAGAATAGTAGGCTCACAGATACAACACCAAACAAAAAATACAAATGGTTTAAACTTGATATTAATACTCAATAAGCATTGCCTTACACACCGTTGAGCACAAACATTACACAGACAACATCCACACGTTTTGTTGCGATATATAGATTTGGAATGAAAGTATAGGGGCGACAATACTTATTGCAAGTCTTCTCTTTTTTAAGAGTTTTATATTGTCCATTTTCCAGTTTCACTGGTCATCATAATCTGGCATAATTGGTAAAAACGGATAGGTCTGTAATGTACAAAAATGGTAAACTTTGACTAAATGGTGGATTTTAAATAGATGTTTATAACAGTAATTTTATACTGCCTAGGCAACGAATTCAATCAAACCTACTAACTGTCCTGGTTTTAGTTAGTTTTGCATGAAGCCCATTAGTGGTCTTCTGCTGCCATCTGGTGGGTATAAAATGCAAATTTCACACCATGCAATTTCCTCCGTAACCTTTATAATGATTATAGTGTTTCTTTGTTTTGCGTCCAATGCTCTCTTAAATTTGGCATGCTTGTTTGAGAATGAAATTAAGCATCATTTTACACCGTTTTTGAGAAGTTGTAGGCTTTTCCTTTTAGAATTTATGTTTAGTCCTTTGGTGTACCCTCATTTAAGAAAACATATTTATAATGGTGACCCGTTTTATAGGTTGTGTCCAAATGCCAAATGTTCAACCAAATTATTTATTTGTATTTTGTATTTATTTTTATTTTATTAACTTTTTTATTTATTTATTTATTGATCATTATTGAACCTATATAGTCTAAGAGCAGTGCTTCCCAAACCTGTCCTAGAGGCCCCCCTGCCCTGCACCTTTTGTATGTCGCCCTTATCTAACACACCTGATTTCCCCTCATCAGATCGGTTGGTATAGTACTGCAAGAACTAAATTGGGTGTGTCTGATGTTAGAAAGACTATAAAATGTGCAGGGCAGGGGGTCCTCCAGGACAGGTTTTGGGAAGCATTGGTCTAAGAATAGTACTGCACTGATTTTTATTGATTTAGAGAGTTAAAACATATGACTAGTTCAAAACGTAGGTTTTTTTAAATAATCTCAAATACTTAACCTGTTAATCAGCACCCCCATTTTATGGGACGCAAGGCTGAAAATGCCCTACCTAACTTAAAATTGTAATAGTTCCTAGGGCTGCAGCAACGAAATGCAATGAAACTTCACTACACTAAAGCTACAGCCCTGTGAAATGTAGCAAACTAAGCTCCAGCAACATGGCAAAAGTAGTTTACTACATCTTGTCACACCCCTGGACTTATTATGTGTGTTTTTGCCCCGTGACCTAGTTTCTGTCTCCCGGTGGTTTGTTAATTTAATTCCAGGTGTGTCTATTTTTCTTTCCCATGGTTTCCATGTCCCCATTAATTTAGTAATTCCATGCACCTGTCTGGTCCTCGTTATCCTGTCTTTATAAAGCCTTGTCCCTTTCAGTTTCAGTTTTGTCGGGTCTACAAGTCAGTACGTGTGTCTTCTATGGAGCGAATTTTGTGCCAATATTCATCAAACAAATCCAGCGTATTGTATATAAACAAAAGCTGTGCTTTTTGCAGTAAAAACTCAACTTTCAAACAAATGCAAGTGATTTGCAAATGCAAACTCTACTTGAGAGAAAATGTAGAGGTATGGACAAATATATGTTTTGTGAGTCGTTACAACTGTGAGACTCATTTGTGAGGAAACTTGGCTTGATTTTCTCACAAATGCATGCAGGCAGATATTCCCACACGGTTTAAAGCAGATTTTCTCACAACATGCAACTGAGAGCACTACTATCTTTTCCAAAAACAGCAGATGGCGCCTGTCCGTCAATTTTTGTTAGTCCCCTGAGACCTGAAAACATCTGTTTACCTCTTCAGGGAATACAGCAGACCAACATGAGTTGGAAACAGGTGAGTTTCTGTCTTACTATATAATTAACCATTTAGATGTTTTCACAAAGCGACCCTACTAGTGTCAGTGAAATTCACAATAAGGGCTGTAAAGTTGGTAACGTGATTGATTAGTTCAAAAATCAGTCGTGAACATGGTCTAAACATTTAACTAGGCGGGGTCTTTTCCCTATAAAAACTGATCCATTCTCCTACCCTCTTATCCTCTGTAGGATCACGGGATATATATTATATACATGTTTATAAAATTGTTCAATGTATATCAAAAAATTGTTTGTACCAAAAATGAAAGCTTAGACACTTTAATTTAGTATTCAGATATAGCAATACCACCCAAGAGGTCATTAATTATTAATAACATTTTTCAAAGCAAATCACATTATTGAGTACAATATCTAAACTTTTTAAAGGTTTAACACGGTGCAATCATTTGTGTCTAAAATAATTATGTATTTTTTAGATAAGCTACATGATGGAATATTTTATCTTCTGGTGTCACTCTTGGGTCCTGTGGAATTTGGGAGAAAGATCAAGTTCACACTGATATAATACTAATTCTGCATTTTAATAAATAGTGGTTTACCAGTATTTTCCAGAAGGATAATGTATATGAGTTAGAAACTAATCTTTGGTGGGTTTTTGTCCTGTTTTGTTTGATGACCACAAAAATAATTTAAATTACAGATATGAGAATGGCATCGTTTTGAAACTGCAAAGGGTCCCCTGCGTTTATTTTGTGCATAGTCAACAAAACAATGTACTTTTGTAAATAAAGAAAAAACAAACAGGGGCGCGCTCTCTGGCCGTCCAGTCTCTGGGAACTTTCTTGAATAAAAACAACCTGAATCTCAGTGAATATGTGCCCTCACATACATGGTACATCTATGTGTAGAAAGCCTAAAATGTCTAATTTTAAAAACCAATTCAAATTGAAAACAAATATTCTCTGATTATATAATCCGTTATAAAGTAAGGAGAGGTAAAGATTCTCCTGTTTCATTCCCTCATTATCGCTAGCGCATGATCTGAGGTCACCCAGGTAAGCATGTAGATGCCCTCGAAAAATGCCATCAAAACGTCAAGCTTAATCATAGAATTTAGCCTACTTTCTTTTTCTGCCCGTTGGATGTTGGTGCGCTACACGGGTGAAGACACACTCTGGACAGCGAGGATATCTTCTCATATTGGTCTGAAAAGATAAACAGATGTTTCGGATCTCAGGAGACTAGCGTAAATTAACCAACAGCGCCATCTGCGTTTTTGGAAAATAAACTTGCTCAATTGCATTTTGTCAGAAAATCCAACTTGACGCATGTGAGAAAATCTGCCTGCATGCATTTGGTGAGAAAATCAAACCAAGATTCCTCATAAAAAATGCAAATGTCACAGTTGTAACACACTATAAATATATTGGTCCATACCTCTGCATTTTCTCTCAAATAGAATTTTTGTATTTGCAAATCACTTTGCGTTTGTTTGAAAGTCAAGTATTTCTTTGCAAAGCAAATTGTGTTTATTTTGCAAAATGCTGGATTTGTTTGATGAATATTGTCAAAAAAATTTGCTCCATAGTCTTCCCTCCTGTGTTCCATGTTGGGTTTACTCCTGTGTTGGATTAAATAAAGACTCTCTCTCGTATTCTCGACTCTGTGTTCCTTCAGAGCACAGTGGTGTGACACAATCTAAGCTATTTTTTAAAAAAATCATACCAAGTCAATGCTCTCTCAGTGATCAATAAAACTGTCAGTCAAGCAGATAGACAAGCATAATAGTTCAGTTTTAGTTTTATTTATTCACAACTGTTCCAAACAAATTTGTCAACAAAAATCAGGTATCATGTACAGGGCTGGATTTACCTCATATTGTGACACAGGCAAAATGCATTTTTGCTGTCACCAGAAACCTCCTATTGGTAGTTGGTATTGTGGCTTTATTGTAAACAGATAAATTTTTTATAAATGTATGTTTATGTGCCCCGCTAGAAGCTTGCGTTGCTGCAGTGAACGTCGCTTTATTGTTCATCCTAAAGAGGTACAAAACACTTTCACTGACTTTTACATTAACAGTTCCATCCTGGTGGCAATGAACCAGCCCCAACTCAATCCCAAGCAGCTGAGTCCTTAGCCATCTTCAAGAAATGATTAAAAACACATCTCTTCCATCTTTATTTGACCCTCCAACTCTAGCACTCTCTATTCTAATTCTATTCTTTATTTTTAAAAAATTAATAAATAGATGAAAACTTGCCCCTTTTAGACTTGCACTCAATTTACTGCTTGTTTTCTTAAAAAACAAAACAAAACAAAAAACGAAACACCTGCTTCTGTAATCTTTTTGTATTCTTTGTTTTCTTTTTATTTATTATACAGTTAACAAAAGCATAAAAGGCCTCTAACACTAGCCTGTTCTTCCTTTTTCTATTCTATCTGTTTTCTTTTTTATTATATTGATAAAAAAAAAAACCTTTTTTTTTTTGCTACGATGTACTGCGTTAAGCTAACTGAGACTTGTTTATAGCACTTGCGTATCATTGCTCTTTTGTTGATTTTGATGGCTTCCCATTTTGCTCATTTGTAAGTCGCTTTGGATAAAAGCATCTGCTAAATGTCTAAATGTAAATGGTAACTCTTCACACTAAGGTTCATTAGGTAACTATAAGGAGGATTTAGGCCGAGTGGATTCCATAAGCGGGGTCTTTATTAAAGGATCTGAGCATAAAATCCCCAAACGATAGTCACAACTTTGTGGTCATGGTCACAGGCTTGGGTCAAAACACAGGCAAAACAATCCACAGGCATACATATCCAAAACAGTAATCCAAAAACATGATAAGTCAAAACAGCAAAAGCAAAGGTTATATACAAATATCAACAATGGAACAATGGAAGAACGCTTAGTAAGGCAGTGAACTAGCAATACTTCGCAATGTGGCAGTACAAACACATGACTTAAATACAGGGTGACAGGAAATGACAAGACATGAACTGATGTGGCAGGAACAGGAAGTGGCAGAGTTCAATATTCAGGTGGAAGGCTCCCTCTGGTGGACTGGAGCCTGATCACAAAAAACGTTACAGATTCCCTCCCACTAGGAACACATCTATGTGTTCTTCTAGGACGACCCCTTGGTCTGTGTGCTGGATGATCTGGGTGAGTCTGGTGAAAGTCTCTGATAAGCGATGAATCCAAGATGTCCTTAGTTGCTACCCACAATCTCTCATCCGGGCCGTATCCCTCCCAGTCAATGAGATATTGCATCTGCGAGAATCTAGGATCTCCCGGACTAGGTAGGCAGGAGCTCCCTCGATCTCAAGCGGTGGAGGCAGTTCTTCGTCAGCCGGTTTCAGGAGGGACACAGCCGTTCAGGAGGACACATGAAAGGAAGGAGAGATGCGGTAATTAGCAGGCAACTCTTAATGGTATGTAACAGGATTAACTTGATGTATAAATCTTAAAAGGACCAACGTACCTTGGACTTAATTTCTAACACGGGAGTTTCAGGCGGTAGGTCACGAGTGGAAAGCCACACCATTTGACCCTGGCTGATACTCAGGATGTGGACGCCTGTGTCGATCAGTTTGGATCTTTTTGAGATCGAATAGCCTGCTGGAGACGGACGTGAGCATTGTCCCAGACCTATTCACTTCTTCTAATCCAATCATCCACAGCAGGCACTTCAGATGGCTCCCCAGACCAGGGAAACAGAGGAGGCTGATATCCAAGGACACATTGGAAGGGGGTAAGACCAGTTGAAGAGTGATGTGAGGGAATTTTGGGCATAATCTGCCCATGGGAGGAATATGCTCCATTTCTCCTGTTTCCTGGCTACAGTATATGAGCTCAAGTATCTACCAATCCTCCTGATTAAGACGCTCTACTTTGACCATTAGCTTGAGGATGATAGCCAGGACCCGTGGTGCGATTTATTCCAGGATGTCCAGAAGCAGGGGATGCAAGTGTGAACCCATTGAATGGTTCTGTTACGAAGACTGGTTGGAACATAGATTTTTCCAGCTGGGCACTCTGGAGGGGATGGCTTTTCGCATTGGGCATGTTGAATCTCTTCCATAATATCCCACTGGATGGGTGCAATGATGATGGAAGGTGGTAAGATGGTTTCTGGTCTCATCTGTGAATTAGCAGAGTCATGGATATGTGACAATGCATCTGCCTTACTATTTTTGCTCCCTGGACGCTATGTGACTGCGAAATTGAAACAAGTGAAAAAGAGTGCCCATCTTGCCTGACAAGGATTCAAATGCTTGGCATCCTTGATATAGGTTTTTGTGGTCTGTAATGACCTGAAAGGGATGAAGGGCGCTGTGGGCAGCTGTGGCCTAATGGTTAGAGAATTGGACTTGTAACCAGAAGGTTGCAGGTTTGAGTCTCGGTGCTGGCAGGAGTTGTAGGTGTGAGGGAGTGAATGAACAGTGCTCTCTTCCACCCTCAATACCCATGGCTGAAGTGCCTTTGAGCATGGCACTGAACCCCCAGTTGCTCCCCCCGGGCGCTGGATATAGCTGCCCACTGCTCCGGGTGTGTGTTCACGATGTGTTCACTTCTCACTGCTGTGTGTGCACTTGGATGGGTTAAATGCAGAGCACCAATTCCGAGTATGGGTTACCATACTTGGCAAATGTCACGTCTTTCTCTTCTTTCTTTCACTTTCACTTCTAGCCAGTAACTCCATTCTTCAAGAGCGGCCTTGATGGATAATAATTCCTTGTTACCAATATCGTAATTGTTTTCGGCCAGATTGAACTTTCGTGAGAAGAATGTACAAGGATGTAACTTGCCTGGTGTTCCATGACACTGAGAGAGGACAGCACCGATTCCACAGTCAGAGGCATCAACCTCGACGATGAAGGGAAGTTTAGGATCTGGATGCTTAAGAATGGGAGCTGTGGTGAAACTGGACCTGAGCTTGTTGATTGCTGAAGTAGCTGCCTCCGTCCATACTAACTTCTTGGGTTTTACTTTAAGTAGTGAGAGTGACAGGTGCAGCTATGGTACTGAAATCACGGATGAATCTACGGTAGAAGTTTGCAAATCCTAGAAATTGTTTATAACTCCTTGACCGTGCTGGGTATGGGCCAGTCCTTGACAGCTTTTACTTTGGTGTCATCCATCTCAACTCCTGAATGGCTAATATTGTATCCCAGGAACTTAATTGATATAACATGAAAATCACACTTTTCCGCCTTGACAAAAAGACCATTCTGGAGCAGGCGTGACAAAACAGTTCTTACATGAGAGATATGTTCTTCCATGGAGCAAGAGTAGATCAAGTTATCGTCTATGTAGACAATCACATACTGATTCAAGAGATCTTTGAAAACTTCATTAACGAAGGACCAGAAAATAGAAGGTGCATTGGCCAACCAAAATGGCATAACCAAAATACTTATAGTGCCCCCTGCTGGTGAGAAAAGCCGTCTTCTATTCATCACCCTCACGGATTCTGATGAGATTGTAGGCAGATCTGAGGTCCAATTTAGTGAAATAGCTGGCCTCACGTAATTGCTCTAGAGAAGGGATAAGAGGCAAAGAATGGCGATTCTTAACAGTGATAGCGTTGAGTGCTCGATAGTCAATACAAGGTCTTAAACCACCATCTTTCTTGTCAACAAAAAAGAACCCAAATGCTGCAGGAGAGGTGGATGGCCTAATAAACCCATAAGATAAGGCTTCTTCAATGTATTCTTCCATGGCCTTGGTTTCAGGAATAGACAACGGGTAAACATGACTCTTAGGTGGAGAGGTGTTAGGAAGGAGGTCAATGGCACAGTCCCAGGGGTGATGAGGTGGCAACTTGGTGGCCTTGTCTTTGCTAAATACCTCGGCTAAGTCAACATACTCAATAGGGACATTAGTGGGTAGTGAAATTGGATTCTTGGCTAGATGTGTCGTGCAGACTGGAAGTTTGGTGAGCAGCTCCAGACAGTGAGAGTGACAATGAGGTGACCAACTGACCAATTCCTTCTCCCTTCAGGAAATCTGTGGGTCGTGCGTAGACAACCAAGGATATCCTGGGATAACTTGGTTTCGTGGTGATGATATAACATAGAGAGTGATTTCTTCTGTGTGAAACAGGCCAACTCTGAGTTTTATGGGAAGTGTCTGATGAGTGATGTGACCGACAGGACCATCATCAACGGCAGTAACAGCAATAGGTGGTTCACATCTGGTTGTAGGAATGTTCAACTGCTTAACTAAAGCTATTATCAAAGGCAAAGGAGGCCATTTTTGTTATTATGTGAATAAATACTCTTTAATTGTTTTGGTTTGTTATTTGGCCAATAAATGACTAACATTTTTAGATTTACATTTTTTTTGACAGATTCCTAAAATATTAGTTTTCTCTATTATGACAGGTGGTCTAATAAATTGTTAAGCACTGTATGTTTTCATAGCATTCAGGTGGCACATTTGTTTGAAGGACATTGGGCAGAGAATGTGGAATAGTGTGTTTTTGTCAATACAATTAAAATAAAGAAAACTGTAGGTTTTTTTAACCCTTATGTGTTGTTGGGGACGTTTTCGTCCACTAGGGGGTAAAGTTGAGTCTTATTTTGGAAACAACTTTCTCTGTGTTTCAGCTAATGGAATGACTTTTGGTGACAAATCTTATTTTGACACATATTTTGGGAAAAATGCTTTGAAAATTTTCAAAAACTTAACAATACACTGTGGGCAATTTCACTACCCTTTTGTTATGTTCGTGGATAAAAACATCCACTAAATTAAACTGCTGTAAAAATGTATCAGAAAAATATTTTCCCAAAATTTTTTTTCATAAAAAAAATAATAAACAACATCACTCATCAAAAAAACCAAAAAATTAAAAAAAAAAAAAAATCCAATTTTAACTCTTTAATTACCAAGGTCATAAATGATGTCACTGATTTGGGAAAAAAACACAAAAAATGACATATTTTCAATATAAAAAGTGATTGTGGACTGGATATTTTTTTACCTTTTATTACAGTCTTGGGCATGTCAAAGATTAGTAACAACTTTGGCTTTGATGCATTGTTAGTTTTTGTGCAGCATTAGATTTTCATTTTTTCTCCCTCGTTTGTTGTTCGTGGCTGTTTTTGCCCCATTGACTTCCATTATAACGACATTTTTTGATTGCAAAGCCATGATACCATATAATCATGCATTCTTGATTGTTTGTGGTTTTCCCTTTTGGTAAGAGGTAAAATTTGTTATTTTTACAGTTGATCACTAGGTGGGACCATTAACCCTTTAGATAGGCCTGTGCAAAAAAAGGCTTAGTTTCTGGTTTGTATATGGAGTTATATGGAGTATAACAGCAAATTATAGTGTTTGTGTGTGTGTGAGATTCTTTATTTGTCGGTGGTTTTCCCTGTTGGGAAGAGGTAACATTTGTTATTTTTTACAGTTGATCACTAGGTGGGACCATTAACCCTTTAGATAGGCCTGTGCAAAAAAAGGTTTAGTTTCTGGCTTGTATATGAAGTTATATGGAGTATAACAACAAATTATATTGTGTGTGTGTATGTGTGTGTGTGTGAGAGAGAGAGAGTGAGAGAGACCTTTGTGCACTTACCTTGATGTCTCTGAAAAAATCCAAATATGCACCTCAGCTCTCAGAACTACATGGAGTAAACAATAAAAAAAGAAGTGTGTTTATGCACCTGCTGCCTTTTGATGGTGAAAAGTACGGATGGCCTATGTGTGAAATGCTTGTCTTTTCTTAATGGTAAAGCCAGTTTAAAACCTTAAAATCCTGTAAAAAAAATCTACTTTGCATCAGATTTATGAACATAATGTATTATGAACCAAAATGCAATACCAACTTCAAATAAGCTGCAGCTCGCTGGAGAGGTCAAGCTGCATAATCATTTCTAAAACTTTGGTACAAGTCAAGCCCTTTCTCGTGTTGCTTGCTTCTCTTCTCACCATCAAATGACCAGCAGGATGGCATGCAAGTGTTTAAATTCACGTACTTTGCTTTTGTTTAGTCTATACTTATCACCACCATTAAAAGGCAGCAGGTGCATAATTACACTTTTGTTTACTCCATGTAGTTCTGAGAGAGAGAGGTGTACATTTTGATTTTCTCAAATACATCAAGGTAAGAGCGCAAAGGTCTCTCTCACACACTCTCTCTCTCTCTCACACACACACACACACACACACATACACACACACAATATAATATGCTGTTATACTCCATATAGCTTCATATACAAGTCAGAAGCTTTTTTTGCACAGGCCTATCTAAAGGGTTAATGGTCCCACCTAGTGATCAACTGTAAAAATAACAAATTTTACCTCTTCCCAACAGGGAAAACCACAAACAATCAAGAATGCATGATTATATGGTGTCATGGCTTTGCAATCAAAAAATGTCATTATAATGGAAGTCAATGGGGCAAAAACAGCCACCAACAATAAATGAGGGAGAAAAAAAAATGAATCTAATGCTGCACAAAAACTAAAAATGCATCAAAGCCAATGTTGCTACTAATCTTTAACATGCCCAAGACTGTTATAAAAAGTAAAAAAAAAATATTGAAAATAAGTCATTTTGTTTGTTTTTTCCCCCCAAATCAGTGACATCATTTATGAACTTGACAATTAAAGAGTTAAAATCTTGGATTTTTAAAAACATTTCGTAGTTTTGATCAGGACTGAGGTTGATTAATATATTTATGCAAAAAAAAAAAAAAAAAAAAAAAAAAAAAATTATCTGATACATTTTTACAGCAGTGAAAATTGAGTGAATGTTTACATCCCGAACATAACGAAAGGGTAGTGAATTTGAACAATGCACAAGGGTTAAATATCCGATTAATCGGGAAAAAAAAATATCAGCCAACTAATCAATTATCAAAATATTGTTATTTGCAGCCCTAATAGTCCTGACTTCAGTGTGCTACACATGGGCTTTACTGTCCGTCATCCAGAGTTGAAAATTCTCAAAAAGATACAAAGTTATAGACACTGAAGTACCTTCAAAAAAATTGTACCACACTAAAAAAATTTTTTATTTCATATAAAAATACACTAAATCAGTCCTGGAGCAATCCAGAAAAGTAATGGGTTGAAAGGCACATAATTAAATGTATAATGCAATATTGTTGACGAATAAAAACGAGACTAAATGTGGTTTACAAGATAAAAACTATGCTAAAATGTCTCTTCATTTTCGTTGACCAAAATGAGACGAAACAAAATGTTATAACGTTATTTCGTCTCGCTTAATCGCGTTATTATTATTTTGCAGTATTTCTGCTTCCTGTCTCACTTCAGCAAGGGCTGCATCAGGTTGCTCTGCACAGACGCAGGCAACGTCACTTCCTCAAGCCCCACTCGCGGCATTATTTAGAAGATGACAACAAACAAGTTAAGCGGGATTTATACTTTCGCAAGCCTCCGCTGACTGCGAGTGCACCTTCCCAAACGGACGAGGCTTTTATACTTGAGGAGTAATTGTCCCCTAAAACCGTTGGGAATCACCGGTGAGAAGTCATTTGCCAGTACAAGTTTTGTGATGAATGAGTTGATGAATTAATAATTTCTTTATGTACAAACTTAAAACAATCTTAAACTATTGGCTGTATTTCGCATCAAACACAAGACAACCGAAAGCAAATATTGTATAATTAATATCTAAATGAATTCTTAATCTGTTTTATACAATAAAAATAAAACCTACCTCAAATAAGAAGCCTTGGACAAACTATGCAAACATTTTTTTTTCCAGTTTGAACTTCACATTTAACTGCTTCTGTTTTACACAAACGCCGACACAGACGTGCATGTTCGGCTAGAATCGCCCTGAACTCATGCATGTTCGGATTCGGAGCTGTGAGGAAAGTTACAAAAAATGCTGTGAACTTCGCCACATGAAATGAGTTCGCGTGCACTCAAAGCGAACTTCCGGCAACACCGCGATAATGTCATATTTTCCGCACTCACCCAAGCGAACTTGCGGACGCGTCCAGTATAAATCAGCCTTGACACAGAGAATGGTTCGTCTTTGGGAGAATTTTTTTTTTTTTTTGTGTTTATTTATTGTTTTTATTTAAATTTATTTGTGTGTACTTCTAACATGTTTGGGTGTTAAAATAAATGTTGTAAATTCAAATCAGAGGGTCTTCCGTGTCTGGAATGGATGTATTCTTGAGTCTGTAAGGTAACAATAATATAATAAGATCATTTTGGTTTCGTCTATACTACTAGGTACTTGTACTATATTGACTGGGTTAAATAGAATGGCATTACTAAAAAGAGACTAAAATACAATTTTCATTGACTAAAACTAGACTAAATGTCATCAGTTTTCGTCGACTAAAAAGTCAGAAAAGTCAGAGGTTTGGTAAAACGTTGTAAGAACTACAGAACCTCTGACACTTTGATCTTCGGAGACACACAAAAGACAAACAGTGCATTAGCATATAGTGCATTAGCATATAGACATCTGTTTCCACATCTCACTGAGAGAAAGTGCGGGAAACGCCTCTCTCACATATGCAACAGTTCCTTGATCTCTCGATAAACAGACAATTCAAACATACACGGGCATGTTCGAGACACCCCACAGAGTGAAGAATAACAATAATAATTAGAGACCGGCAAACAACCAATTTGCCTTTCAACCTAAATTCGAGGTCATACTAAAATGGAGTCAGATTAGAATTGGATTCAAATTGAATAACTCAACGAACATGCAAGAAACTTTCAGCCAGCACTGGATACCTTCCTTGGGCCATGTCTGCGGACCTTACAACGTAAATGACAAAACATCGATTTTCACTGGTCATCACTATGCAGAAATATAACACTGAAAACTGCAATAAAATGCTTGAAAGATACACATTCAGTAGATCCAAATGCTGTTGATCAGGTCTCTTCAGTTATTATTCCCTGCAGTTACTGCAGAAAATAACATGGTGAAACGGTCAATGCAGACATTTTACTTGAACTTACTTTCTAATTGGCTCTAATGCTCCTTGCTAGTCCAGCTAGAAAAGTATAATAAAGATGATGTCCACTGTCTTAAACTCAAAGCATTACTCGGTGTTCACAAGTGTCTGAGTAACGTCTGCCATTCCTTCAGCGATGACACTTCTCTTGATAACTACAAAACATAGAAATATTAAAAGAAATTTGTAACAAGTTAAGAGAAATAATCAGTTACTCCTGTGTGTCTCTACATCCTGAGTGAAGAAGCAATTACAGTATCAACAAAAGAGATGAACTTTTATTCACTGCATGTTATGTAGTCACATGTGTTTTGGCAGAGATGAGCATCTGTATAGTCTGCTTACATTAAGCATCTGTAAAAGCAGAACAGAGATATTGCAGATGATCTCAGACATACTGATGCATATATGACTGCAGTGCATTCTCATCATAAAAATAACTGAAACTAGCTTAGGCCTATGTATTTAGTTGAGGTTATTTGAAAACGACCTTAAAAACTAAAAACAAATCTTCACTCTCTCGTACTTTAAGAAATATGGGGGAAAACAATGTTTGCTTGCTGCAACTGCATTTACAAAAATAAGAATGCGGAGGCTAAAAATACAAACAAACCTTCATCCTCCTCTTTCTCATGTTTGCTGGCGGACTGTAGTGTTGCTCATCAGTTTTCTGCAGTGTAAAAACTCTAGAACCAACACTTCGAAAAAATAGAAAAATCTAAAGTTATCGTTTATTTATTTTTAACTTACGTTTTGCACAAAGCTGTGTTCACTGCAGTCTCACACGTGAGGTAAAATTTGCAGTTCCTTTATGAGCTAGCGCCTGCGCTGTAAAATACTACAAATAAATGCTCAACGATGCTTACCAGAAGTGTTTTATCGAAATGAGTGTATACATCCATATCTTTTGGTAAATAATCCATTGTTTTGTTTGCATTCACACCACACAAACATGGCAGACAGCACTCACGAGCACAGGTACGAGGACTACACCCACGCTGCGTGAGTGAAGGTGTATCATCTGAGAGCGCAATGAAGCCAGTTCAAAATACATACAAGGAAGCGTATATAAGAATGACCTGCTGCATTACATAAATATAGATTTGCTGTTGTTATACATATTAGAGAATGTTCTGTCCTATAAAGCACTTTTTTTTTTAGATAAACATTATAAGATACCGTAAAGGTTAAGTCAAGTTTAAAACAGTTTTATGTTAATTATGGCTATATTAATGTAACCATCTACTGAACAGAGCCAGACTCTACAGCCAGACTCGGGTTGGTTACGGTGAATGGGAATCGGGCCAGTGCTTCACAGCCGCATCACAAACACTTGCGCGACAGCGAGCTGTGGGCCACACTCGGCCCGGATAACACTTGCTGATGCCGAGTCTGAGGGCAGCCGAGCTCGGGCCTATTAGGGGAGAACGGGGTAATGTGAGACATTGGGTAATGTGAGACACCCCCTGTATCTAGGCAATGGAACACATCTGTGGTCATGTGACCATTATGTCTTCAAGTCTCTCCTATTTCCCTTTGGCCATGAAGGAGAGGACCTCATGGTGCTGTGGTAAGCATGTTTTTTCACAAAAATATTTTTTTTTGCATGTAAAAGTAAATTTTCTTTGTGCCAAAGCAAATTGATTCAGATAGAAAAACTTATACATGTTGATGAACTACCAACATATAAAACCATGTGATGATGCTAGCTGAAGATTAGAATTGCTAAGAGAGATCGTTTTTTCTAAAATGTGGTGGTGGGGTAAAGTGAGACAAATGCTGTGGGGTAAAGTGAGACATGAGACATATGTTAAGTTTAGTATTAAACATATTTTAATGTAATATTATATTACATATGTTTTATTTTTAATGTCATAAACATTGTAGAAAAGCCATCAAAAACCCATCGCATGCAGCATCTCGACGTGACCGTGTATGGCCCGTTCAAGACCCAATACAGCCGAGCTCTTGATGGATGGATGAGATCCAACCCTGGCAAAACATTCTCAATCTACCAGATTGCAGGACTTGTGAATGAGGCCTTCATTTCAGCAGTGACACCACACAACATCACTTCTGGATTTAGGTCCACTGGGATTTTCCCATATAACCGAGACACTTTCCCTGATAAAGCGTTTGCACCATCTATGATGTCAGACCAGCCAAACCCTGAGCTGCAGCCTGCCACTGCAAATGATCCGGATGGTCCATCCTTTGCAGATGATTTGGATGGTCCACCCCCTGCAGATGATCCACCTGCAGATGAACCACCCGCTGCAGATAATTCACTCACTGATGCTAATCCATCCACTGCGCATGGTCCACATCGATGCGCCTCACCAGCCAGCTGACTCAGATGTGCCACGTGTTCCCAGCCAACCTGGATATGTGTCTCCTCGTGAAATTCTTCCAATTCCCAAATGTCATCCCAGAACACCAACCAAACGAAAGCATGTGAAGACTACCATCCTAACTGATACTCCTGAAAAGCAGGCAATTGAAAAGGCTTCTAAAGAAAGACAAAAGAAACTGGTAGGGAAAAAGCAAAATAGTAAAGAAAAGGGAAAACCGAAAAAGAAAGCAACCAAAAAGAAAATCATAGTTAGCAGCTCTGAGGAGAGTGATGTCCCTGTCCCAATTGATAATGTGTCTGACGAAGAGAGGTCTGAGGATGAGAGAAGTGATCCAGGAAACACAGATCTGTCCATGGGTGACTTTGTCATAGTTAACTTTGCAACCAAACTCAGGAGCGTCCGTTACATTGGCATGGTTGAGAAAGTTGGGGATGACGAAATACTTGCACAATTTCTCAGAAGAATCCAGGGAAACACAAGAGTGGGAGAGACCCACGTTTGCTATAAAGGAAAATGATGTGGCACATGTTCCTAAAAGTGATGTGGTGAAGTGATGTCAGTTAATTCTCAGCACATAGAGACTCTTTCACCTAGATATCACACTATAGAGACTGTGTCTGTTCCCCGGGCTAGAAAATACAAAAAACGTCCAAACCAATTTAAGAGCAACAATTTAATTGAGGTTCAACAAATAAAAAATAGATGCAATACGGATAAACAAATGATAAAGATTGGCTTATTGAATATCAGGTCCCTTTCTATGAAAGCACTTTTTGTAAATAATATGATCACTGATCATAATCTAGATGCACTCTGTTTGACAGAAACCTGGCTAAAACCTGATGATTACATTATTTTAAATCGAGTCTACCACCCCAGATTACTGTTATAAACATGAGCCACGTCCAAAAGGTAAAGGGGGAGGTGTTGCTTCAATTTATAACAATGTTTTCAGGATTTCTCAGAGGGCAGGCTTCAAGTATAACTCGTTTGAAGTATTGGTGCTTAATATAACATTATCCAGAGAAACAAATGTTAATGATAAATCCCCTGTGATGTTTGTACTGGCTACTGTATACAGGCCACCAGGGCACCATACAGACTTTATTAAAGAGTTTGCTGATTTTAAATCTGAGTTAGTGCTGGCTGCAGATAAAGTTTTAATTGTTGGTGATTTTAATATCCATGTTGATAATGAAAAAGATGCATTGGGATCAGCATTTATAGACATTCTGAACTCTATTGGGGTTAGACAACACGTCTCAGGACCTACTCATTGTCGAAATCATACTCTAGATTTAATACTGTCACATGGAATTGATGTTGATGGTGTTGAAATTATGCAGCCAAGCGATGATATCTCAGATCATTATTTAGTTTTGTGCAAACTTCATATAGCTAAAATTGTAAATTCCACTTCTTGTTACAAGTATGGTAGAACCATCACTTCTACCACAAAAGACTGCTTTGTAAGTAATCTTCCTGTTGTATCCCAATTCCTTGGCATATCCAAAAAACTCAGAACAACTTGATGATGTAACAGAAACTATGGACTCTCTCTTTTCTAGCATTTTAAATACAGTTGCTCCTTTACGCTTAAGGAAGGTTAAGGAAAACAGTCCGACACCGTGGTGTAATGAGCACACTCACACCCTAAAGAGAGCAGCCCGGAAAATGGAGCGCAGCTGGAGGAAAACAAAACTAGTTTTAGCGCGAAATGCTTGGAGGGAAAGTAACCTATCTTACAGAAAAGCATTAAAAGCTGCTAAATCTGATTACTTTTCGTCTCTTTTAGAAGAAAACAAACATAACCCCAGGTATTTATTCAATACAGTGGCTAAATTAACGAAAAATAAAGCATCAACAAGTGTTGACATTTCTCAACATCACAGCAGTAATGACTTTATGAACTACTTTACTTCTAAAGTCGATACTATTAGAGATAAAATTGTAACCATGCAGCCATCAGCTACAGTATCACATCAGACAGTGCACTATAGATCCCCTGAGGAACAGTTCCACTCATTCTCTACTATAGGAGAGGAAGAATTGTATAAACTTGTTAAATCATCTAAACCAACAACATGTATGTTAGACCCTATTCCATCTAAGCTCCTAAAAGAGGTGCTTCCAGAAGTCATAGATCCTCTTCTGAGTATTATTAATTCCTCATTGTTATTAGGGTATGTCCCAAAATCCTTCAAACTGGCTGTTATTAAGCCTCTCATCAAAAAAACACAACTTGACCCCAAAGAACTAGTTAATTATAGACCTATCTCGAATCTCCCTTTTATTTCCAAGATACTAGAAAAGGTAGTATCCTCACAATTATATTCCTTCTTAGAGAAAAATGGGCATCTGTGAGGATTTCCAGTCAGGATTTAGAACGTATCATAGTACTGAGACTGTTCTCCTCAGAGTTACAAATGGCCTGCTCTTATCATCTGATCGTGGTTGTATCTCTCTATTAGTGCTGTTGGATCTTAGTGCTGCGTTCGACACTATTGACCACACTATTCTTTTGCATAGACTAGAACACTTTGTTGGCATTAATGGAAGTGCATTAGCATGGTTTAAATCGTACTTATATGACCGCCATCAATTTTTAGCAGTGAATGAAGAGGTATCATATCGTTCACAAGTGCAGTATGGAGTACCGCAAGGCTCAGTACTACGGCCGTTACTCTTCACGCTTTACATGTTACCCTTGGGAGATATCATCAGGAAACACGGTGTTAGCTTTCACTGTTATGCTGATGATACTCAGCTCTATATTTCTTCGCGGTGTTGGAAACTCAGAAGCGAAGACCAGGAGACTCTTGGGTAATCTTCAGCAGAATTCTTTATTGAGAACGCTCTGCTTAGCGCTACAGTCATCAAAAGTCTAACCAAAGCAGTCATACATTGGAGTTTATATACATTTCAAGGGGGAGGGAAACATAGAGGTGGAGACAATTTTAACAAAGCAAGCAAATGCAAAACAGGTATCAGCCCGACACTGGAAAACTCCCAGCTTTGATCTCATCAGCATAACAGTGTTCAAATGCAGAGGTGCCAGACAGTATCACTCATACCTTCACATTATCATAGAAACAAAGGCATAACTGTGCCTTGATCTTAAGAAGCCAGATGGTCAGGAAGAGCAAACAAAAGGTCAATGTCTCAGAAACCTGGGCTGCTTGAATTGATCATCTCAGAATCATCATCTTAACCTCAAAATGTAAAAACACAATGTACATACTATTACATCGGAACCTAGATTTAACATTTTATAAATTTGTAATCCCACAGCGGCCTGGCAAAACATACCAATTTGAAAAACTAACGGAATGCATAGTCGAAATAAAAAACTGGATCACGAGTAATTTCTTACTGCTAAATTCTGAAAAAACAGAGGTGTTAATTATAGGGCCTAAAAGCTCTGCATGTAATGACCTAGAACGCTGTCTAAGCCTTGATGGCTGCTCTGTCAATTCTTCGTCATCAGTTAGGAACCTAGGTGTGCTATTTGATAGCAACCTTTCCTTAGAAAGCCACGTTTCTAGCATTTGTAAAACTGCATTTTTCCATCTCAAAAATATATCTAAATTACGGCCTATGCTCTCAATGTCAAATGCAGAAATGTTAATCCATGCGTTTATGACCTCAAGGTTAGACTATTGTAATGCTCTATTGGGTGGTTGTTCTGCATGCTTAGTAAACAAACTCCAGTTAGTCCAAAATGCAGCAGCTAGAGTTCTTACTAGAACCAGGAAGTATGATCATATTAGCCCGGTCCTGTCAACACTGCACTGGCTCCCTATCAAACATCGTATAGATTTTAAAATCTTGCTTATTACTTATAAAGCCCTGAATGGTTTAGCACCTCAGTATTTGAACGAGCTCTTGTTACATTATAGTCCTCCACGTCCGCTCCGTTCTCAAAACTCTGGCAATTTGATAATACCTAGAATATCAAAGTCAACTTCGGGCAGCAGATCCTTCTCCTTCTTTAACCTGGCTTACACATAACATACTAATACACTTATAATATCCAAATCCAGACTCTTGCAGTTTATATCTAGATTAAAGACCCATCTCTTTAACCTGGCTTACACATAACATACTAATACACTTATAATATCCAAATCCGTTAAAGGATTTTTAGGCTGCATTAATTAGGTAAACCGGAACCGGGAACACTTCCCATAACACCCGATGTACTTGCTACATCATTAGAAGAATGGCATCTACGCTCATTAGTCTGTTTCTCTCTTATTCCGAGGTCACTGTAGCCACCAGATCCAGTCTGTATCCAAGTCAGAGGGTCACCGCAGTCACCTGGATCCAGTATGTATCCAGCCCAGATGGTGGATCAGCACCTAGAAAGGACCTCTACAGCCCTGAAAGACAGCGTAGACCAGGACTAGAGCCCCAGATACAGATCCCCTGTAAAGACCTTGTCTCAGACGACCACCGGGACAAGACCACAGGAAACAGATGATTCTTCAGCACAATCTGACTTTGCTGCAGCCTGGAATTGAACTGCTGGTTTCGTCTCAGGAGAACTGGCCCCCCAACTGAGCCTGGTTTCTCCCAAGGTTTTTTTTCTCCATTCTGTCACTGATGGAGTTTTGGTTCCTTGCCGCTGTCGCCTCTGGCTTGCTTAGTTGGGGACACACTTCATTTACAGCGATATCGTTGACTTGATTGCAAATTATTGCACAGATACTATTTAAACTGAACTGAGCTGCATGATGACATCACGGAATTCAATGATGAACTGCCTTTAACTGTCATTTTGCATTATTGACAATGTTTTCCTAATTAATGTTGTTCAGTTGCTTTGACGCAATCTTTTTTGTTTAAAGCGCTATATAAATAACTTGAAAATATTATCCAGATGATCATCTCGAACCACTCCGTGAAAAGCGCATATCATTCAAACGACGCACCTCACCAGAAATACTGCATGTAGATGCAGATGAGGACCTATGAGGGTTCGATTTTTACTGCCGTAGTAACTGACAATTTTACCATGACCATAGAATAATACAGAACCAAAAGAGGACCATATGGGGGGGAAGTCGTGGCCTAATGGTTAAAGAGTCAGCAGGAATTGTAGGTGGGGGGAGTGAATGTACAGCACTCTCTCCACCCTCAATACCACGACTGAGGTGCCCTTGAGCAAGGCACTGAACCCCCAACTGCTCCCTGGGCACTGCAGCATAAATGGCTGCCCACTGCTCCGGGTGTGTGTTCACGGTTTGTGTGTGCACTTTGGATGGGTTAAACGCAGAGCACGAATTCCAAGTATGGGTCACCATACTTGGCTGTATGTCACGTCATATTGTATATCCCCCTGTTTAAATATGTGAATGTTCTGGTAACATCCCAAATGTCCTCTTTGGAATGTTGCTATGTGACCATAAAATAATACAGAATGTCCTCCTAAAGTCATATCTGGAACGTTATTATGACTATCGTTCTGTTAACGTCCCAAATGTCCTGTTTGTAACGTTCTTATGTGACCATAGAGTAACAAATATGAAACGTCCTCCTAAAGTCATATTGGGAACGTTAATATATGACTAAAAAAGGACCATGTCAGAACATTCTGTTAATGTGCCAAATGTTCTCTTTGTAACAATCTTATGTGACCAACATATAACCAAAATGGAACGTCCCCCTAAAGTCATATAAGGAAAATTGAGCACCAGCACTTTCATAACCAAAAGAGGACGTTTTAGGAACGTCCCTAATGTTCTGTAAAGGTTCGGGACTTTCGTCACCTTTAGAGAACTTTTAGGGAAGGTGGCGCCAGGTTGCGAGAACATCCCCTCTATGTGGGTACATTAAAAAAAACATTCAAACATCCTAAATTCTCACTTTCATACCACAACAGAACAAAAGAAAACCCATACAAACAAAAACCAAAATAAGACCAAGACACACAAAGTTAAAAATCACCCAACAAACACTAAAAACAAAGCAGCAGTGAAGTCACATCACTGGTCTCCGACCAAGTTACTGGAAACCCCTGGATGTGCAATTACACCTGCTGAACATAAACAAGAAAATGATCTACAATAATACACTCACTAAAACACATGATAAACTCCCATCATACATACCGAGAGAGATTTACCATGAAGCAATATGCATGGTTGCTCACCATACAAGACCACGGCCACTAGCATGCTGATGACCGAAGATAAAAAATAAAGTCTCTCCTTATAAAAGACTAAACCTTTTTGACACTGGTAGACTAACCTGAAAAAGGCCTAACTGCTAAAACACAACAACCGGAGAATGCACCAACCCCTATCCCTTGTTCATAATGAAATACTTCCACAAAAGTCCAATACCAAGAATGATGCTTCCTGAGCAACCAAACCCTTCCCTTTTTATATTCTCAGTGCCAACACTGTTAGGTTCATAGGACTTAAACCATATTAACCAATCACAAAGGAGTAGGAACACTGATAGGTTCACAGGCTGGCATGACATCAGCTTATCATACCTGGGCTATTGCTTACCCGGCTGCATAGTCAAATGAATGCGATCACGACTGGTTGCTTACTGACGCTTCTCTGGATGCTCAACCAGCCAGCCGCTGCTGAGCTGCGAGTATAACACGTTCCCTATCACTCTTGCTGCAAGGAAATACATAATTTTATTATTATGAATATATTTTTATGACTCTATTCTTTTGTATGATTGGCGTTTTAGGTGTGTTTATCCCAGTTAAACCAGTCAAATGACTGATCACGACTGGTTGCTTACTGATGCTTCTCTTTGCGAGAATAACATGTTCCCTATCACTCTCGCTGCAAGAATTCATTACTATATTATTATAAATATATTCTTATGAATCTATTTTGTATGTTTGACATTTTTAATTTAATTTTTTTTCCCAATTAAAAAAGTCAAATGAATTTTTCAAAATGAATGGTTGCTTACTGACGCTTCTCTGGACACTCAACCAGCTGCAATTGAGCACTCCGGTCTGACGTGTCAACTCCCACTCTCATTCCAAGGAATAATTTTTTTGCCGCTGATCTTTTATGCCTGTAATAAAATAGGCCAAGCGCAATAAACAAATTTGTGCTGAATTCCTTAGGAGGAGTCTTTTATGTTTTATCTTTACACCGACTGTCATGTATTTTTTTTCTTCTTCTTTTTTGGTTTAATTGAATAAAAAAAATATATATATACTTTTGTGTGTGTGTGTGTGTATATATATATATATATATATATATATATATATATATATATATATATATATATGTATTTGTAGTTTTGTATAAGGGGTTTTTTTTTTTTTAAGTGCCTTTGTATGCTTTTATTCTTCATAATTTATTTCTGTCTTAACTGTAGGCGACAAAGACCTTGGGCCCTATTTTAACGATCTAAATTCAAAGTGTATAGCGCACGGCACAGGTGCACTCAGGGTGTGTCCAGATCTACTTTTGCTATTTTAACGACGGAAAAACGGTTGGTCTAAATGGGTTGTCTTCCATTCCCTTTGAAAGCCAGTTTCGCTCGTGCCATGACGAATTTGCTATTTACATGGCGGAATTTGACAGAACGCGTCTCCGGGATGAAACGGAGCTGCTCGTGTGCGAGCAAATAGATAGCCTAATTCTGATACATGCGATGACTATCCATTATGACATGTAGGCATTTTTATATTTAATTAGCCTACAAAAAATTCTTATGCATTTCAATCCTTTAATTTTTAATATTTGGCATGTTTGTGTGCTGCTGTGCGTCCCTGTGTTTAATAAGCAGCATGTACGCACATTGTGGACCCGCCTATACTAACACCCTCTTAAAATAACAAAGAAAAAACATTGCGCCAGTCTTTAGACCAGGTTTGAGTTGGTCTATGACGCAGTCTATTTTCAGTTTCTTTAAAATAGCAACGCAGCAACAATGCACCTGAACACACTTCTTTTTTAGACCAGCACACAAATGGGCGCAAAAGCATTTGCTATTTAAACGACGTGGCGCTGGACGGGAAAATGCGAACGGCCCCAGACTGAAACTAGCAAACACACTTGCGCTGCGCCTGGCGTCGCATTGCACCGGGTGTATGATCTAAGTCTTAGATGTCAAACTTATATAATTGTCAGACTTGTCTTGTAAGCCCCAGGCCCGTAGCTAGCTATGAAGGTCCAGACCTCTGTAAATGTTTCATGTTTAAAAATAAAATTTCTTCTCTTAATGAATAATTTGCTGTATAATTCAGTTTAGATCATTTGCAAGAATGTTTAGCGTCCGTGGTATGAAATTTTTTTTTTTAATTTATTTATTGTTCAGATTTTATTTGTTTGTTTGTTGTAGCAATATCTGGCAACACTGCATTGCCAGCACTTAAACTGGCAGTAAACAAAAAAGCCCATGGACAGGTTATTGCTGAGAGGATACGACATTCGGTCAATTTTTATTTTTTTTATACAAAAAAAAATCATGATATTGTCTGTCAGAAACATTGTCAACACTTCCAAAAACAGTAGCATTTAACAGTAGTACACATACTGTATCTGTCAAACAATTAGGTTACAGAATGAAATTAAAAAGCAGATCTATCCGTTTTTACCAACATAGTTTAACGGTTCTGTTTCCCGAAACTGCCAAATTGGACAAAATGTCCAGCCCTGAGCAGTACTCAGTGTTCACATATGTTTTTAGAAACAAAAGTATCTGATCAGCTAATGGGAAATTGGATGTGCTTTCTTTACTTTAGGAGTTTACACTCAGACTACACTTGTAGTTCCAACAATAGACCATATCACCAAGATCAAGAGTATAATTCCCAAAGGAATGCATGAAAAATTTAAATATATACCTTGCAATGGCAAGGTATAGATATAAGTGTCTGTAAATTGCATAAATTTAAATGTAAATGTTAATTAATCTTAACTACAAGTGACTTTCATTATAATTCACTGAACAGACAAAAAATATGCATTAGCTCAAATAGTTGCTTATGGCAAAAAATGTTTCCACCATAAAAATTAGAAGTAAATTAAGAAAGCATGTAAGCACAATCTTTATGAGAAATGTAAGTGGGTAGATCCTTTAAAAACTTAGAAGCTTAAAAATAACATTTTTAGAATTCACTGACTTATAAAAGTCACATTTTATAATATTAGTTTAACTGATTGATCTGGTTCATGTTCTGCCCTGTGAGTTCATTGGCTATTTTCATAATCCTTCATCCATATTAATCACATATATAAAAGTGCAGATACTCTCAGTCAGCTGCATTTATTAGTCAGAGTTGAGCTCAATCATTGGGATGCTTGTATTTCTTTACACACTTTTGCTTTTCCATCACCTTCATACAAAGGCGGAAAACACTGTTTGCCAACTGATGGGAGACCCTAAGTACCCGCTGTTATCCAAGGATGGAGACATAACTATTGGAGCACTGCTTTCAGTCCACAGTAAAGAAACATTACCATCATTTGAGTTTACACAAAAACCTCAACGTCTGTTTTGCTCCAGGTTTGTTATATTACATGCATTTGATACAAAAGTAATTGTTTAAATTAAGTGTAGCATATATACATATTAATGTTTTAAAACACAAAGATTTTTAGAAATACACACAAAACATTGCTCACACTGAAATTATTATACAGTATGTTTCCACAGTGTGAATCTAAGAGATTTTCGGCTGGCTCAAATCATGATCTTTGCCATTGAGGAGATTAACAGAAGTGACAGTTTGCTACCAAATGTTTCTATTGGTTACAGAATCTATGATTCCTGTGGTTCAAGACTCTCTTCTATGAGTGCAACCATGGCATTGATGAATGGTCATGATATTGCAGCAGAGGAAAGATGCGATGGACAGTCTCCTATACATGCTATCATAGGAGAAACAGAGTCTTCAACCACAGTGATTCTGTCCAGAACTACAGGACCTTTTAAAGTTCCGGTGGTAAGGAGCAATAACATTAAAAGTTTGACATAACCACCATACTAATTATTTACTTTTTAACTGATCTTTATTTTTCAGATAAGTCCCTCAGCCACATGTGAATGTCTCAGTAATAGGAAACATTATACATCATTTTTCAGGACAATTGCTAGTGATTACCATCAAAGCAGAGCACTTGCACAAATAGTTAAGCACTTTGGCTGGTCTTGGGTGGGAGCTGTGAACAGTGACAATGACTATGGAAACAATGGGATGACCATATTTCTGACAGCAGCCCAGGAGGAGAAGATTTGTGTGGAGTACTCTGTAAAATTCTACCGAACAGAGACCGAAAAACTAAAAAAAGTTGTAGACACAATAAAAAAAGGCACTGCAAAAGTGATTGTTGCCTTTCTTTCCCATTTTGAGATGGGAAATTTGCTTGATGAGCTAAGTATTGAGAACATTACAGACCTCCAAGTAATTGGTGTGGAGGCATGGATAACTGCAAAGAGTTTGATAACACCAAGCAGCTTTCGTGTTCTAGGAGGGGCACTAGGGTTTGCAGTGAGAAAAATCAACATAGAAGGATTTGCAGATTACATTATTAACGAATTCTGGGACACAGCTTTTCCATGCTCACAAATGGAAGGGAATTATTCTCAATTTTCATTAAATTGCAATGGATTTCAGGATCTATTTGCATTGAAAAAATACAAAGAAGATGTGTTGGAACAAAGCTATTCAAGCAATGTCTACAAAGCAGTTTATGCTTTGGCTCATTCACTACACATTATACTTAACTGTAAAGAAAAATGTGGTTCTGAAAACGTGACTGTTCCACTACATAAGGTAAAATAGTGAGAGATAGAAAAAAAACTGCAAAAGGTTATTATCATCATCACCATTATTTTATTAGGCATTTTAATACTTCATAATGTCAAAACTGTCTTTGTGCCAGGTGGTTGAGGCTCTTAAAAGGGTGAATTTCACTACAAAGATGGGAGATCATGTGTGGTTTGACAGCACTGGTGCAGTTGTAGCCCAATATGAAGTAGTGAACTGGCAGCAGGATTCAGATGGATCAGTAAAATTTAAACCAGTGGGATACTATGATGCTTCACTACCTCCTGACCAGCGCTTTGTGCTCAACACTGACAACATTATTTGGGCTAGAGGACAGCTGGAGGTATATGGCAACAAACAAATAATCCAGCTTTTATAATGGGTCATCATAATGTAAAAATCTAAAGATAAAATGAACATGTAACAAAGATTGTAGATCCTGGAAGAAGGATGCGGGAACCGTCGAACATTTAAACATAAATCTTTTATAATTAAATGGGATTAAATAATCAGAATGGGAGGTTTGTCAAACCCGAGAAAGCAGGGTAAGTCAAGCCCATTTCTGAAAGAGAGGTAACTTACACTATGAACCTAACCTGGTCAAGCAGGTTTTCTTCAGAAAACCCAGAGTTTCTTTCGGTCTCCTCGCCTTTTTTTAAAGCCCAAGCAATGATTAAATACTTCATTCATTCACGCACACTGCAAAAATGCTTTTCTTACTAAGTATTTACAAATATATATACAATATATATAAAAAAATAATAACTATATATATATATATATAAAATAATATATAAAAATAATATATAAAAATATATATATTAAATCAAGATGGATTTTCTATATAAGAAACTGATATAAGATATTTAGACTTTCCTGGGGGGGATCTAAATTAAGTTCAGTTTACTTAAGTAAAATTGTATGCCAGTGTGGTAAAATAAAACTAATCTTAATGCAAATGGAAAACAAGATTATTCGGAGTGTCTATTGCTAAGTGCAAATCTACTGTAGCTCTGCCCTCCATTAAATACGACACGCGTGAAGAACAGCTTCAGTGGTGTAGGCAGTAACATGTTGGGCGCGGAGAACTAGATTGTAACGTGACTGATCGGGTTTGAGTTCGGCTTTTGCTGAGCTCGTTCTTCTCATTTTTCCCATTACATATCACATAAGAATTTATTTTCATAAATCTAGAGCTATTTGCACTTAGCCTACTGTAAATCGGATCTATCGCTAAGAAAGTAGGCTATGTTAATTCCACTTAGTGTAAATAGCTGCTGCTGTATTTTTCTTACCCTATTGGCAGATCATTTGTAAAATAAGAAAATGTATTAAATTATTATTGTTATTATTATTTTATATATATATTTTTTGCCTTTGAGATACCATGAAAATGAATAGCCTATTAGTTCAATAACCTACAACTCTGCCAGTTTTCACCTGTGATATTATAACAGTGATAAGAATTAAACTTGTATTGAGTCTGAAGTATGCAGACGTCTTTTTGGCAGGAGCTGTTGCCATGGTGAATCATTATATCGGGGCTCCATTGATCATAACTTTTCATAGTCATGGTGCGCACGCTAAACTCAGAGTCAACCTACTCAGACTTGACTGAATTTACACAGTTCAGCTTTTCTGAACCCGAAAACTCAAGAGTTTCCCCATCTCAGAGTAAGTCAACTCAGAGTTCAACCTCCTTATTGAAACGTTCCCCAGGCCTGGTCCTCTCGTCTTGCAGTGTTGTCACTCCTCTGTTTATCCTTCCGGAGCTCCTCCGTGGGACTCGAGACCGGTGAGTGGCGCAGGTGTCGCTCATTATCATTTACTCCACCGGCCTCGCTCCGCTCCCACGGCTCTTGGCCCCGCCCCACTAGTCATAGAATGCATGATTTAATCTTAAGTAAAAATATCAGGTAAATAATTATGTAAAAAACCTAAACAATGCCCTCTACCACTCCACAAATCTCTTCACCTGTTTATAGGTGAAGACAGAAAATATGTATACCTTTTAATGAACTTTGATTTACATTTACATTTAGTAATTTAACAGACGCTTTTATCCAAAATGACTTACAAATGAGGACAATAGAAGTAATCAAAATCAACAAAAGATAACACATAAAGCAACTATTTTGAGCAAATGTTTTGCTAAATATAATAATAATAATAATAATAATAATAATAATAATTATAATAAAAACAAGATCTACTTCAATAATAAGTTTGGCTCCCTATCTGTATATTAAAGCCCTTTCACACTGAGCATGACACAACAAAGTTAATACTTCTCATCGACAAACCACGGCTCAATGCTGCTTAAACATATTGTAAATAGAAACCTTTGATGCTCCACAGAGCATGAACACAATACACACTGGTATAACCATGGTTAGTTACATCAAGTAACTAACCATGTAAAATCTCAGCTGTATAAAAAAGACACCATCCCCAATATAATAACATAAATTAGCATAAACAGATGGCGTTATGAAATGCATCTTCATTTTACAAAATCAGTACAAATAACTGTATGATGTATTGTGCCCATGTAGAAACCAACTTCTGTGTGCAGTGAAAGCTGTCCTCCAGGCACTAGGAAGGCTACACAGAAAGGAAGACCAGTCTGCTGCTATGACTGTATTCCATGTGCAGAAGGAGAAATCAGTAATAAAACAGGTAAACATCAGACCCTCTCAAAAATACCAAAGAAAAACTGGTTAGTTGTTTTTTTTTTCTGCATTTTCCTTCTGTTTGTAAGGATGCGGGTGCTTAACAAGAGACTCTTTGAATTAAATAATTTTCCTTTTTTCTCTAACTCTAGTGAACACCACTTCCTTTTCAGATTCAGTTAACTGCAAAGCAGTGTCCAGAAGAATATTGGTCTAATGCTGAGAGAAATAATTGTGTTTTTTTAAGGTTATAGAGTCTGTCATTCACAGAAATTATGGGTATAGTGCTAGTCTTTTTCTCACTGTTTGGAGTAGGATTAACTGTGCTGGTGGCCATTCTGTTTTACAATAAGAAGGACACCCCCATAGTAAAAGCAAACAACTCAGAGCTGAGCTTCCTGCTGCTTTTCTCATTGACTCTTTGCTTTCTCTGTTCACTGACTTTCATTGGTCAGCCCACTGAGTGGTCCTGTATGTTGCGTCACACAGTGTTTGGGATCACTTTTGTCCTCTGTATCTCCTGTGTTCTGGGGAAAACAGTAGTTGTGTTAATGGCCTTCAAGGCTACACTTCCAGGAAGTAATGTCATGAAATGTTTTGGGCCTAAACAACAACGACTCAGTGTTCTTGCCTTTACACTTATACAAGTTCTTATTTGTGTGCTTTGGTTAACATTATCTCCTCCTTTACCTTACAAAAATATAAAGTATTTTCATGAAAAGATCATTCTTGAGTGCACTCTGGGTTCCACTATAGCGTTCTCTGCTGTGATGGGTTATATTGGCCTATTGGCTATCTTGTGCTTCATTCTGGCTTTTCTGGCCCGCAGACTGCCTGATAACTTTAATGAAGCTAAATTCATCACATTCAGTATGCTCATATTCTGTGCTGTATGGATCACATTTATACCAGCTTATATCAGTTCTCCTGGAAAATTTACTGTAGCTGTGGAGATTTTTGCAATTTTAGCCTCAAGCTTTGGTTTACTATTTTGCATATTTGCACCAAAATGTTATATCATTCTTTGTAAGCCTGATCAAAATGCAAAACAACATATGATGGGGAAATTTCAATCTAAGCCCTATTAAGATTTCCAAATACATTTGGTAAATGTATTTTATTTACAATGGTACTAAAAACCAAAGTGATTCATAGCAATTCAGTTTTAGCACAATCTCATATTCTTAATAATAACAAGATGGTGAATATGATTTCAACAAGTACAACATGTTCCTGGAACATAATTTCAATCAACCAATCAGAATCGAGGGATTACTTTTCAAGAAATATCAGTTTTAGGCTTACAATCAGGGTTAGATTGAGGGTTAGATACCCTTGTTATTCACCTATAATTTCTCTCTGATTTTAGGAATAAATTGTGGGTAGGGTTAGGTTTAGGGGCAGGGATTGGGGTAGGTCTATATTTTTGGACAGTAATGTTGATCCAGGATCAACAAAAGATGTCTTTTTATGATTTTACATATACATGATGCACTTATCTTTGACAATGACAAACTTTATAAATCCAATCTATAAAACTGCTTTGAAATGCTGTTTAATCTGAAAAGGGCTAGAGAGTTTATTTGATGCTTGTTTTATGGTTCTAGCTGCACTACACCACTTCTTCTTCTTTTTTCTTCTTTGAAGATGATAAGTTGCTGAACTACTGGATCACTTGTATTTGTTCACTTTTATCACTTGTAACCACTGGAGAAGTGTCTTCTTGATATTATAAGGAAATAAAGCTATAATATTAAATCTACACAAGTGCCAGGTAGTTCATGATTTAAGACAGTGGTTCCCAAACTGGGGGGGCATGGCAAAGCTGAGGGATAGTGTACAGTCAGCAGATTATTTTGCAAAAGAAACCTCTGCAGAGTGATAAAGACTACACTGCACAATTTTCCCACTTATCATGTGGCCACTTGGCTGATAAGTAAATAATGAACACAAAATATTAATTTGATATATTTTAATTGCCTCAACATGACTCGCAGTACCCGCTTGAGCAGTTATCAGTTGTAGGTGTAGTTGTGGTTTTATCAGTAACAAACCATTAGATGGCGCGATTGAAGAATCAGAGTTGTATTGCAGGAAGCCATGTAGAAATATGAATGAATGATGCATGGTTCTGCTTTAAGCAAGCATGTAAGTTACAAGTTTGTGAAAATACTGCTAGTGTCAGGTAAACGTAAAGCAGATTAATGAATATGCTTAAAATTCACAAATACCACAACAATGTGTCTACACCAGCAGGGGAACATTAAAAAACATACATTTAAGTTGGCTTGAGAAAGCCAACTTACTGATATATTTAAGTTGGCTTGAGAAAGCCAACTTACTGATCTACTATTTAAACTTATTATTATTATTCTTCTGAGAATAAAATTTCTGACTGCTACTCCTCCTAGAGCTTTAGCTCTACAGACTCCAAACTCAGCCAAGATCTTCAGACTGAAGAATGTCGAGTTGCTATATCTTTTTAGACTGATTGGACTTACGGTTTTCATAAAAATGAAGATTAAAAATCATAAAAAATCCCATAGACTTACATTGAAAAGCCTCTGCTCACCTGAGACATTCCGTAAACTCCAACTGTCAAAAATTTCAAATCTAAAACACACTGAAACCCATTAGACTCAATCAGACTTACCTTCTATGTACTATTACTAACGCATTCAAACTCATTCAAACTCATCTATCTATCTATCTATCTATCTATCTATCTATCTATCTATCTATCTATCTATCTATCATCTGACTGTTTCTTTCTATCTATCTATCTATCTATCTATCTATCATCTGACTGTTTATATCTATCTATCTATCTATCTATCTATCTATCATCTGACTGTTTATATCTATCTATCTATCTATCTATCTATCTATCTATCTATCTATCTATCTATCTATCTATCTATCTATCTATCTATCTATCTATCTATCTATCTATCTATCTATCTATCTATATCTATCATCTGACTGTTTATCTATCTATCTATATCTATCTATCTATCTATCTATATCTATCTATCTGTCTATCAATCATCTGACTGTTTATATCTATCTATATATATATATATATATATATCTATCTATCTATCTATCTATCTATCTATCTATCATCTGACTGTTTCTTACTACCTATCTATCTATCTATCTATCTATCTATCTATCTATCTATCTATCTATCTATTTATCTATCCTAGCAACATGCTAATAATGTTAGAAACATGCTAGTCACATGCTAATCATGCTAGTGACATGCAAGTCACTTGTTAATCATGCTAGAAACATGCTACCGACATGCTAGTCACTTGCTAATCATGCTAGGAACATGCTAGTAACATGATATTTGTGCTAGAAATATGCTAGCGACATGCTAGTAACTTGTTATTCATGCTAGTGACATGCTAGTAACTTGCTAATCATGTTAGGAACATGCTAGTGACATGCTAATCATGCTAGGAACATGCTAGTGACATGCTAATCATGCTAGAAACATGCTAGTGACATGCTAGTCATTTGCTAATCATGCTTGAAACATGATAGAAACATGCTAGTAACATGCTAATCATGCTAGAGACATGCTACCGACATGCTAGTCACTTGCTAATCATGCTAGGAACATGCTAGTAACATGATATTTGTGCTAGAAATATGCTAGCGACATGCTAGTAACTTGTTATTCATGCTAGTGACATGCTAGTCACTTGCTAATCATGCTAGAAACACGCTAGTGACATGCTAATCATGCTAGAAACATGCTATCGACATGCTAGTCACTCGCTAATCATGCTAAAAACATGCTAGTGACATGCTAGTCACTTGCTAATCATGCTAGAAACATGGCTAGCGGCATGCTAGTCACTCGCTAATCATGCTAAAAAAACATGCTAGTGACATGCTAGTCACTTGCTAATCATGCTAGAAAACATGCTAGTGACATTCTAGTAAACTTGCTAATCATGCTAGTGACATGCTAGTCACTTGCTAATCATGCTAGAAACATGCTAGCGACATGCTAGTCACTCGCTAATCATGCTAAAAACATGCTAGTGACATGCTAATCGTGCTAGAAACATGCTAGCGACATGCTAGTAACTTGCTAATCATGCTAGTGACATGCTAGTCCACTTGCTAATCATGCTAGAAACATGCTAACGACATGCTAGTGACTCGCTAATCATGATAGCAACATGCTAGTAACTAGCTTATCATGCTAGAAAACATGCTAGTAACTTTGCTAATCATGCTAATGACATGCTAGTCACTTGCTTTATTAAACCTCTTAAACTTTTCAAACTTTTCAAACTTCAAACTTTTTAAACTTCAAACTTCAAAAACTTCAAAAACTTCAAAAACTTCAAAAACTTTAAAAACTTCAAAAACTTCAAAAAACTCTAATGTTCAGGCTTTCTCAAGCCAACTTAAAGTTTGTCTTGACGAACTTTTTTATATAGTCTTCTAATTATTATTTGTATATATGGGAGTTTGCAGTAGTGACAACAGCATTCTGAATGCAAACTCACACACTGATTTTCAGCGGCGCCCTGCTTGTAGCATATGTAGTTAATGGTTCAGTTTAGGTTTCCCCCACAGTTTGTACTGTTGGTATGTTCCACCGATACACTGAGAGCTAAATGCACTAGTAAAGAAGCCTAGTATGAGTGCTAGCACAATCTCTATGTTAACCATATGTTAACTTGCAGATTAACAAGAAAACACAAGACTGCTGTGTAAAAAGGAACCAGATTAGACACATTTCTGTAATGTCATACAGTGCAAGTTCAGTAATTTACAAATGCATGGATATAATCTGTGTGACAGCTGAAGGTTTTAGATTCAGTCACTGTACCATCAGATGTGCTGCTTCAAAGTCTCAATTTTGAATCCAGGGATGGAAAAACAGGAATCGTATTGCTTAAATGTGATCATTAAACTTTAAATGACTATGATTTAATTAATAAATGCGTGCATGGCATGTTTCAAAAATAAAAACGCAGTAAGCAATCACCAAATAGCTCACATTTATGCCAGCTTGCCAAGTGTTGTTTCGATTTACTGATGATGAATAATGAATATTTTGTGTAATTATGGTGTTTAAATCATACCTGTAAAATCACATTTTGACCAGGAAAGTTTTGATAGCATTTTCTTTGCATATTACCTCTGTATAATGCCTGTAATGGCGTATTATTTACTTAATGAGTATAATTCTGATGTTCCACAAGTGCTACCTTCTGGCAAAGAGTGCATTTGCATATTCATTTATATTCACATTTTACACGGAATAAGGTTGTAAATGTTAACTAGCATATCAATAAGAAAAAAAAAAATAGAAATTTGACTTCCGGGGGGGTGGGGGGGGTGGGGGGGGGGGTACTGTAATGCTGTAGCCCAGGGGCCTCTGATTATTTTAGAGAACCCCAGTACACCAGACACAAGCAGCGTGACAAAAGTAAATAGAACCAGTGGATGTGGTGCAACGCTACATGACAAATCCATGACAGTAAACTAATGCCTGTTTCTATTTCTGATGAACTCCAACGCTTACACGCCAACACAAAGGACAATTGGATTTGCAATATTCACTTTGTCGCGTCAGTTGACATTAGCTGTTGCTTGCGGCCATCGAGTTTAGTGTGATGAAAAGACAAGAAAAATCCATGACTAGGCCCTCAGATTCACCAGTACAAAGGTGGGTAATGAAGATGTTAAAGTAATAATATTTTAATCACAATATTTCAAATCATAAAAAATAATTTTGCAATCAAGATAATGTCAGAGATATAATAATAAGAGAATCATGAAAAAAATGTTTCCTCAAAAATTTGAAGCAGCACAATTGTTTTCAGCATTAAAATAATCAGAAATGGTTACTGCGCAGCAAATCATCATATTTGAATAATTTCTGAAGGATCATGTGACACTGAAGACTGGAGTAATGATGCTGAATAATTTAGCTTGATCATATGAATTCATTATGTTAAAACATTCAAATAAATATTTTAAACTGACACATTTCACCAATATTACAGTGAGCAGAAAAGGTTTGGGGAACCACTGATTTAAGAAGACTGCTGACTGCAAGCATCTTTCAATTATTCTGAATATGCCAAACTACTGTACATGCTATGTGTCACGGATTTGCCAGGTCCTCCTGCACTCACAACCAATTACCCAGATCACAATCACTGACTTCTAATTTGCAGCACCTGTCACTCCTCATCACGCACTCACTATAAAAGCCAAGCCACAAACACACAGACACTGTCTGGTCTCGTCTATGTTACTTTGTGTATATGTTTGGACCTGCAACCTGACTCTCTCTTGCCTCTGATTTTGGCTCTGGAGTTCGTCGTCGTCGTCTTCGTCGTCGTCGTCAAGTGGATACTTTGGAATACCAACTCCCTTTCTACATCTGGTGGCTCTGGAGTGTGTCTGTGTGCCTTGTGGCTTTTCCTGGACTGTCCATTCATCTCTCATTTGCCATATATTACCATACTTCCAATATAAAACGTGTTCAAAGTTTTGAGGTTAACATCTGTCTTCGTTGTCTTCTGTGTGTAACAGAACGGACCACCAACTATACATGTCTCAACATGATTCAGACACATTCCAGAGCCTGGTGGACATGCTACGCCAAGAGCTACTACAGACACCACACGCCACCATCACTGCTACAAGCTACTCTAACCAAACCACAAACCCCCAACCCAACTCCGTTTTCTGGTGAAGCTACCGAGAATGACTGATTTCAACTTCATTCTACTTCAAATTAAATTCATTTTTGAAATGCAACCAACTCGTTATCCCACAGACTGAAGCAAAATCACCTTTATAATCTCATTACTTACCGGGAAGGCGCTCCACTGGGCCGTTTCCATCTGGCATCAGAATGGTCCTTTTCTTCACTCCTGTCGAGGGTTCAGTGAGTACTTCCAAGAAAGTTTTGGCATTCCTGAAGGTGATAATTCCGTTTGTGATGAACTCTATAACATCAAGCAGGGAACATCATCATCATCTGCGGATTATTCTCTCCATTTCCGCACGCTAGCAGCCACTAGCGGCTGGGACGAAACGGGCCCTGATGACGACATATCGCAATGGTCTTCAACCCTCTGCCTTTGACGATTCGATCGGGCTCAAATTTCATCCAGAGAGCTATTCGCATTGAGAATCAGATGTCAGCATGCAAAAACACTGCCGTTACACTCTTCCGCTCACCAGCATCATACTATCTGGGACCAGAACCCATGCAGCTAGACTCTACGCGGATCCTACTGTTAGAGCGTTCATCGGCGGGCTGACCCAGGGTCTCTGTTTGTATTGCGCCAGCAAAGGGCATGTTATCGGAGAGTGCCCCAACCGTCTACCTTGAGCTTTGAGTACGGTTCAGCCAGAGAAACATACACTCCTCTAACTACAAAAGTTATCGTCCCATAATTTTTCTGTTCCAGTTTGTTTGCCCTTCTCGACTTGGGTCAGCCGGGAAACTTCATCTCAGCCCAGCTTGCTTTATCTCTCAAAAGAGCGCATCTCACAGTGGGTATTTACATCAGGAGAGGATGAAACTTCTGGTCCTGGAGAATTCCTTCGCAGATGTGTGATCCTTGGGAGACCCTGGCTTATCGAACACCACCCGGAGCTCTCTTGGGACACTGGAGAAGTGAAACGTTGGGGTAATCACTGTTTCCCACGTCGTTTCCCTGAAATGACGAAACCTCATCGTCCTCCTACAAAACTGAAGGTATGCAGTACCTCAATAGAAAGTCCTATGGACAATGTCTTCTGTCCCAAGAGAGCTTCAAAGCTACCACCTCATCGGCCATGGGACTGTGCGATTGACCTCCTTCCGGATGAACCAGTGCCAAAAGGAAAAATCTTCTCACTCACCATCCTGGAACAAGACGCAATGGATTAGTACATCTCGGAAGCTTTGGAACAAGGGTACATACGACCATCAATGAAACTGATCGCCACACTAATCGTTGGCACAAACAGGGAGCGAGACCCAGAGGAACATGAGACATCAGATTGCCACGAGTTTCTCGTATTGCTGCCGTAGCATCCTCTACCCCAGATTCGACTATGACAAGGCTTGTGAATACTGGTATTCTACCACCCCCTATACATCTTGAGAACAGATTTGAAGCATTAATGAATGCAGGTGAGGACTCCCCAAGTGTGATTAAATATGGATCGGATCAGCCAGCAGCTAACACCGCTACTAACAGCTCCGATCCAAGGTCGAGCAGACCAGCGGTATTCAGCTCAGAGCGCAGCCGAGCCCAGGACTCTATGATAGTGGGTGACTCTACTATCAGAAACATCAGTAGCAGGACTAGAAAAAACATGCTGCCTTCCTCAAGCAACAGGTCTCTGGATGTGAACAAGGAAAAACTTCAGAACATTCTGATGAAGCACAAGACTGCAAATCGAATCATCATCCATGTGGGGAAGAAATGATATTGGAAAAAGAGCAGTCAGAACTCCTTAAGAAGGACTTCAGTGAACTCTTTGAAAATACTTTGAAGACTCAAAGTTCAGTCGTTCAACAGTGGACCACTCCCAGCAAGGGAACAAATATGTTTTCACGGTTGCTTGGGCTGAAACACATGGCTACAAAGATTTGCGATTATAAAAGGAGTGAATTTCATCGACAACTTCAATCTTTTCTGGGTCCATAGACAAACTGTTTAACCCTCTGAAGTCGATTAAACGCGTATATGCGTTTTGCGGCGGCATTTTCTTCCTGATAAACCCCAAAATGAACTTAAATTACACTTTCAGTTTTGATCGTACAGATAAGAGCAATACATCAATCGAATCTGTAAAGGGTCTACTTTTTTGTATACAGACATAACAACAAAACTTTGTTGCACTTATAAAATAAAGATAACAAAAACAAGGAGTGCTTTTAAACTGAGTTACAGTTCATTTTAGACATGTCAGGCTTTCTATACAAAATGAACTGTAAACTCCGTGAATACTCACGAAGAGACACGAGAGATATATCTATAGAAAGCCTGACATGTCTACTTTTAAACTAAACAAGTGCTGCCGAAAACAAATATTCTTGTGATATTAAAGTAAAATCCATAGGAAAACAATGTGATGTCCATTTTTTACGTCTCCCTGATGATGATGATGATGATAATACATTTTATTTATAATGTGCTTTAATAATACAAATTATTAATAATATGATTATCAAAAAAATAACAATAAATGTGTTTTTTTTTTTTGTAGAAAATAAGATGTTAAAAGGATTTCTGAAGGATTGTGTGACGGAGTAATGATGCAAAAAATTCTGTTTGAAAGTCAGCTTTGATTGTTCCTAATAAAACTGTTTTAACTGCACTCACAAAGTGAATATTAAATTATGTCGTGGGATAATTAAATATGTTCTAAATAAACTACAAACATAAAATTATCTCCATTTATTTTGTCCTTACATTCTTTCTTGTAACTCATCCCACACAGCTGACTGAATGGCTCATTAAGCAGCTCATTATGCAGGCCTTTGTCTTCTCAAGTGTGAATCACAATGATATTCATGATAGTTGACGCCTACTCGCACATTACTTTTACCAACAAAAAGTGTCTTAGAAAATTAAATCAATATATTGTTTTCTGTAAGTGAGGGGTAAACAAGATGATTTTCAACATAATTTAGAAAGAAAAATTCTAGGCTACAAGCTACCAGTTCTCAAAAAGTCCCGGGGAACCAATGTTCTGTATGTGTTTTATGGCCTTATTCAAGTGATTTTAACATTTTTAGTTTTCACTAACCATGCATAACATTTTTTTTTCTCAAAAACACAATCATATACATACATGCTGCTCACATATTATATAGCCAGGTTTGTGCTGATTACAGTGAAATTAGACTTTAGCCATTTAGATATTTATAAGAAACTGAAAAAAAGCACAAAATGTCAGGGCATGACCAAAAACTTCTCCAGGCCCCAAAATACCCTTAGACTCCAGAGGGTTAAAACAGGATGGCCTCCACCCAAACAAAACTTGGGTGCTAGAGTGCTTAAGGGACAATATCTACTTTTCCTCCGTCATCCTTCAGCAGAGTGTGTCAATTCATTCAGCACACACAACACACCAGGTCCGAGTCCTCATAATGTGGTTGACATATCCACAAGGACAATGATAAACACCATGCAGCCACATCAAGCACTGCTGATGGACCACTATCCCGGCTGAGCCCCTGCCCACAGAGCTCCTCACAGACAAACTGTGATGTATCAAAAACAGCTACAAGACTCAGCACCCAAGGACGACTTTCTGGAAAACAGCAAGGGAAAGCCAAGACAACATATCACAGTCACCGGAAAACACCAGAGAGACAGCCCCGCTCACCGGACACATTATCACTCTCTCCAGCATCAACCAAAAACAACTGAAGCAGCTCTCAGTGATATGTGTCAGGTCCCTGCTATAAATTCAGCATTGCGTTAGTTTCAGTCAGGCCACGTTAGTCATGCTTGCATCAGCCGACAGTCAGCTGTTCCTGAAGTTTTTTCCATTAATCCAGTCTTGACACCTATCACATGCGTCTATTTAATTCCCATTCTTCAGCGTCTCTTCCATCGCATCGCTGCTTGCAATTAACTGTTGAAGCTTGTTTCAGAACATCTGAAATCCGCATCTAAGATAAGTGAATGCTCTTTTAATCCATATCAATGTGTATATTGCCTGGTGGTTAACATCGTTTTGCATCAGTTGCAGGAGCAAAATATTAAGCATATTTGCAGCAGCATTTATACATCTGAGACCAGCACGCTCCATCCCATCTGCCCCCTGGCTGTCTGATGTTCTCGTGAACATCGCTCTAAAAACTCAGGGCTGCAGAGAGGAAATGGCATAAATCAAGAAACTCTACCGACCTCAGTGTGTATCAGTCTCTCCTCTCTTCCTTATCTGCAAACAATCTTCACTGCTAAAAACATCATACTACCCATGACAAAAATTAAAAAATGTTGTGACGCTCGGACACTCTTCAAAAACCTTCTCTTCTCTTCTTAATCCGCCGCCTCCTCCATCGACTCTTACAGCTGACGACTTTGCAGTTTTCTTCACAAATAAGACAAGAGCCATCAGCGACCAAATTTCTCCACACCACAGACTGAGGATAACTTCACAACTACTAATGCACCCTCTCTCTCCTCTTCTCTCCACTCTCAGAGACGGACGTTTCCAAACTTATCCTGTCCAGTCATCCTACTACTTGCCCACTTGATCCGATCCCCACTTACCTCCTTCAAGCGAATCTTCTTCAGTTATACCTTCACTTACTCACATTATCAACTCCTCTCTTCACTCTTGAACATTTCCCTAAGCATTTAAGCAGGCTCTCGTAAGCCCACTGCTGAAGAAACCATCTCTAAATCCAGCACTTCTAGAAAACTACAGACCAGTATCCCTTCTTCCATTCATTGCAAAGACACTTGAACGAGAGCTGTGTTCAACCAGCTCTCTATGTTTCTTGTACAGAACTACCTCCTGGACAGCTACCAATCTGGCTTCAAAAGTGGGCAATCAACTTAAACTGCCCTGCTCTCGGTTACTGAAACCCTTCGACTGGCAAGAGCAGCTTCAAAATCCTCAGTACTCATTTTGCTGGACCTGTCTGCTGCTTTTGACACCGTTAATCACAGATTCTCCTATCCACCCTCAGAAAGATGGGCATCTCTGGAACTGCACTCCAGTGGCTTAAACTCCTACCTTTCTGATAGATCCTTCATGGTGTCTTGGAGGGGTGAAGTTTTTCTAAGTCACAACAACTTGCTACTGGTGTTCCTCAAGGCTCAGTACTTGGACCACTTCTCTTCTCAATCTACATGACGTCATTAGGATCTGTCATTCAGAAGCATGGCTTTTCCTATCACTGCTACGCTGATGACACTCAACTCTACTTCTCATTCCAACCAGATGACCCGACGGTTAGTTGCTCACATTTCAGCCTGTCTGAGTGACATTTCTAGTGGATGAATGACCATCACCTTCAGCTTAACCTTACTAAGACTAAACTACTGGTGGTTCCAGCTAACCCATCGTTTTCATCACAACTTCTCTATACAGCTAGGTTCGTCAACCATAACTCCTTCCAGGACAGCCAGAACACCTAGGAGTTGTGATGGATGATCAGTTAAGCTTCACCGACCATATTGCTACAACGACCCGGTCCTGCAGATTTGCCTTATACAACATTAGGAAGATTAGACCATTCCTGTCAGAGCAAGCCACCCAACTTCTTGTCCAAGCTCTTGTTCTCTCCAGACTGGACTATTGTAATGCTTTCCTGGCGGGCTTTCCTGCATGTACTATCAAGCCTGTACAACTGATCCAGAATGCAGCAGCGAGGGTTGTCTTCAATGAGCCAAAAACAGCTTATGTTACTCCTCTCCTCATCAGGTTACACTGGCTACCAGTAGCCGCTCGCATTAAATTAAAGGTACTGATGCTGCCTACAGACGACCACTGGCACGGCGCCAACATACCTAAGCTCATTAGTTCAGTCTTACGCACCCTCCAGAAGGTGTTTTTGCGCTCTGAAAAGTGAACGACGCCTTGTGGTGCCATCCCAAAGAGGTTCAAAATCACTGCACTGACTTTTTCCTTGACTGCGCCCAGCTGGTGGAATGACCTCCCGATCTCAACTAGAACAGCTGAGTCTTTACTCAAATTTTCAAAAAAAACATCTAAAGACTCATCTTTTTCGCATGCACTTAACCAACTAATACTAGTACTTACATTTTCTTTTTCTTGTCTATCATATTCTTAAATAAATAAAAAAAGAAAAAAGAAAAAAAAAACCCTGGCTACGTGTTCTGTACTAGACTAACTGAGACTTGTCATAGCACTTGTATACCGTTGTTGTTCTCTTGTTGATCTGATTGTTTACTACTGTTTCTCATTTGTGTAAGTCGCTTTGGATAAAAGCGTGTCTGCTAAATGAGTAAATGTAAATGTGTTCAAACACCTGGAGCAATACGCAGCTAGAGCATGTAATCGCTCTGAGGACACGCCGACAAGGTCATGAGAACAGGGTTTTAAATAAGACGAGCATTCTCGTGTCGGCGTTTCAAGGGGGTTCGCCGCTGTATTTAGCGGTGAAATCTCAATGTCACCGGTGTTTATTTCTAAGGTTGATGTTACATTAGCTGTGTGAGTGTGCGGTTAATTCAGATGCACGCAGTGTCAGAAGCACGCGTTTATCGCTCTACTGCTTCTATACATAGGCCTATAAGAACGTGATATCAATAGCCACGTTTACATGTATTTTGTTTTGTCATTCAGATTAAAGATTCGGTGGACTATTTATATGAGATGTTATCTAATCCGATATGGTGTTTATGTGTGCTCGTTCTTTTGATTTTGGGACATGCTAAGTGGCCTAGATGACATGCAAATTACCAGAAGAAGAAGAAGGAAAAAAACCCGCTGCATTTGCATTGATATTTTTAATAACTGCTCGCACTTGCTTGGAATAAACAGACTAATATTGAACCTCTAGTGTTCATTCGTGCGCTCAGTCATGTGGCCAGAACACGATACATACACACTACGGCCGTCTTCTATCGTACCACACCAGATGTGTAGGCTAGTTGGGGCCATATGCAAGTATACGCCGTATGCTTTTACTTTTTTACCGGGCCATTTATTATTATGACTTCTAAAGGTTCAGTATCTGCGTATAGCCTTGGTATACCCACTTGTTTGTTGCTTCGCAAAGTCCGTAATCTACTACAATGAATCGTTTCCTCTTTAATGGTAGCTACAGATGGTAGACAACCAAAATGGGTACTACCGCCGTGCGTACCGCCGCCGCCGCAGGGCCGCGGCGTTAACTGCAAGTCAGTCGCGTGTTAAATTCATTCACGAAACTACCGCCAGGTTGGCACAAAGGGACGGATTGCGAACTGAATGTAATTGTAAAATGAGATAAAAGGGAGGAGGTAAAACAACAATAACATTATGATATAACATTGTACCATCTTTTTAAAAACCATTAAAAAAAATGTACAGTGAGTTAATTTCAAAATGTAGGATAGTCTTATTCTAAATAAAAATCAACAAAAAATAAAAGAAGACCTTTACACAAAGGATCTTATGCTTGCTATTTGTTATTAAACAGTCATTAAATATAAGGCCTATATATACAGATAAAAAGCTAAATGTTTTTATTTTCGGTTCATTCTTGGTTTAAAAAAAAATCCTTCAGGTTCCATTTGCAGATCGAAATGAGAACGGTCCAGCATTTAGCAATAATTATTATTAATTCTGTTATTATTCTTGATTTTTCAAACTGCTAACACTTTGCACTTTTGAATTATGCCTTTACTGTGTGACAAAAAATTTTGTATTTTCTGTTTCAGCTGTTTGATCGCGCTGGTGCCTCGCGCACATTCATTGGAAACAGTAGCCGTTCACTGTGCCATCCGGCGCGAGCAGGGGTCCACTTTGGCATATTTTTTTTTCGTCTATACTGAAACACGCGTGAACTACAAAGCCTATTTTTCCTAATGAATAATAGTTAAGCTTGAAATAGGCAACATCACGAATATGAAAACGTTTGGATTTCTCCGGAATGAGAGCCCAACCTAACCTTATGGTTCGCTTTAAATTATTATTCTTTTTTTTTTTGTTTGTTTATAGCTAAGCCTATATTATTATATACTGCAATTTTATTTATCCATTAGAATTATATATTTGTAATTATTGTTCTGTTCTGATAAATTTCTTAAATTTAAAGGATTTGCTGTAAAGTGAAGAGAAATAAAAAATATCCTGTTGGCACATTATAACATTATTAGGCCAGCCGTTATTATTTCTGAATGTAATAAAATGCAACTTATACATGACTTATATATATTTTTTTTCCTCTCACAAACTTAATTAATTTTTTAGCTTGTTTTAAAAAATAAATAAATAAACTATAAAAATAAAACAACATGCAGCAAATGAAAATAGGCGATTAATCGGTTTTTAAAATTTGTTACTGTGGGGTAATTATATTATTATATATACTTAGGAACAGAGTCTGGGCCTAATCTAGGCTATATCCAGGGTTTTTTTTTTTTTTTTTCATTGCATCTGAAAATGACTTTGTGCAGCACATTCACTTCGCACGCTCAAACCTGCCTCGCGCGTTGCTCAGCTGTGGACTAATTAAAATGTTTGATATAAAGGTTGCTGTCCCATTTTATACAGGAATTGTTCATTTTTAAAAAAAAAAAATTGTAATTATATTGTTAGTTCTAATTATATTGTTAACACAAGTCATTTAGGCTATTTAACATGCACTGTGACATTTTACCCTTTTTAACTTATAAACTCCTTGAGATTTTAAAGTCAGTTTAATAGTATTGAAGTTCAAGTTTTTTTTTTTTTTTTAAAAAAGGTTTTAAATGCTTAAATTATTTCTATGAATGAATAATATGTTATCATGTTTATTCTTTAAGAAAATAAGTGTTTATTCTTTAAGAAAATAAGGGAAAAAATAAGGGACGATCCAAATATTATTCATATTTGTTTTGCTTCACCTATTTATGTAAGCTACAATTATTCTAAAGAAAAAAAAAACAAGAAAATGTAATTAAAAGTGCCATCGGCCTGAGTAAATCATACCATTATAGAATTGTGACTTTAAAGGTTAGTGATTTAGGAGGTGAAAATACTGTGAAATTACAAATGTTATGGGATTTTAAAGCATAACAACTGAAGGTCTATGAAACGTTAGCCAATAAAGCATTTTCTTTTTTAAACAATGGCACTTAAAGTTTCAACCATATAGCCTGTGAATAAACAAAATACATACTTTTCAATGAAAGAACATTGAGAGTTTGCTTCTGGTGTTTGGATTTGTACTTCAATAAAATGAGCTCCAAGTTTAGGAATAGCCAACACGGGTTTTTTATCTCTCTCTCTCATCTCTCTCTACTCTCTCTCTCTCTCTCTCTCTCTCTCTCTCTATTAACTCTCTATTTAACAGCATTAACTTACAATTAAATACGTCTTCCTCCAGGTAGACTGAATGTTTTCCTGCCTTGCTAAATGTTGGGCTCATGATCAGTAAGTTGTATTCGCTCAAACTGATTTAGTTAAATCAAAACTTGCGGACTTTGAAGCTGGGTGTAGTTAGCGCGAGTCACGCGCGCTGTGAAGCGGGAGCAGCTGACGGAGGATTCCTCTTGGTCTTAAAGCCTTCCGCAAACGCTACGTTCACAAATAACAATGATTTTCGCAGAGGTGGAAAGTAGCGGAGAAAAAACGGAGCGTAAAAGCAAAGGAGGAGCAGAGCGGGAACGTATAAAAAAGAGAAAAGCCCTGGCCACAGACGCATTTTGTTGATGCAAAATCCCAGCCATGTTCGCCAGTAAGGGAGCAGGTCGGTCAGCATTACATTTACATTATATTTACTAGGGGTGGGACGTTTCACTGAAAAAATCGAACTGTTCGGTTCTCCAGATACGGTTCGGCACGCGCTGGAAACGCTGTTCAACTTAAATCTGACAAAGCATCTGTAATATGGTTTACTATAAATAACACGTAAAACAAACAGGGTTCAGTTAATATATGTTTCTGTTGATGGATGAACCATTCTGGCTTCCCAGACATTACAACAACAGCGATGAAAAAAAAAAAAAAAAAAAAAAAAAAAAAACCCGTGGCCAAACATTCACTTCTTGTTCAAAACGAATACGAACACTGGATCAGTGCATTCTTTTAAAGTGACAGTCTTTAATCGAACAGCAACAACAAAGAAATCACTCACTGCTCTTGATTGAAAAGCTTTTGTAACTTTAATAAAGATTTATCTTTAATTTTAGTCCAAAATGCAATGTTATTTTAGATTTGATTACTTTATTAAATTTATGTAAAAACTATGCTATACTAAAAAACCCTGAAAGTCAGTTTTTTTTATTTGTAGCTTTACTCTATTGTATTTATTTGTGCTGTTGCTTGTAGTTAGAATATTCTTAATAATATGATAAAATATATTTTTTTTTGAAAGTATCATTTTTTTTCCATAAACATAGCACATACAACGGTAGCGAAAACAGTGACTCTAAAACTGTGAAACAAACCTAACCGTGAAAAAAGTTGAACTGTTCCACCCCTTATATTACCGTAATCATTTGGCAGAACGGACGCTTTCATCCAAAGAGACTTACAATAGATACAAAAACTATTCTAAAAAAAAATTACAAATATATATAATGATAGAAGTTTTAAAAGAGCATCTTTATGACAAACTAGCACACTGTTTTACATATGGGGACACACAGTATTTTTTTTTTGTGCCAAATTTTGACCAGAAATTTTTATTTCCCATTTCTAGCCTACAATATGTAGTCTAGTCTACAATGTTTATTTATTTATTTTTGAAGGTGACGAAGGAAGCAACAGTAGCACTAGTGCTCCAAGTGCTCCTGCTGTTAAACAAAAGGGGGTGGACAGTTCAGCTTTTGAGTCAGAGCAGGAACCTTCCGGTAAAGTTTAAGCTATAAGCAAAACTAAACATGCTGGCTATACTCTTAGAACAATATGTGCTTTTATGATTTATAAGATCATCAGTAGTAGGACTGTGATCATGGGGGACATACAATTGATGGCTGCACAATTAATATAGATTATTGAAAGTGCTTATTTCATATAGCAGAGAAAACTAGATGTGCAGAGTGAGAGAGAGAGGGATTCAGGGAAAGATGATATAGATGGTGGATTCCTAGTGAGTTTTTGAGGGCTTATTTATTTATCCATTCATATTATGTATGGTAGTCTACCTGTTACATCAACTAACAGGTTTAGCCTACAAGTTTAGCAGTCTGGTGGACACATGAATTGGGTGGTGGTGACTGCACCAACAGAGGTGGCCTGGGGTGGAGTCAAATTCCCGGCCTGATTTACTGTCCCAGTCCGCCACTGCTCACCGGCCTTCACAAAAAGACCATTAGACAGCTTCAGCTCATCCAGAACGCTGCTGCCAGGATTCTGACTAGAACCAGAAAATCTGATCATATCACACCAGTCCTCAGGTCCTTACACTGGCTTCCAGTTACATTTAGGATTGATTTTAAAGTGCTTTTACTAGTTTATAAATCACTCAATGACCTAGGACCAAAATATATTGCAGATATGTTCACTGAATATAAACCTAACAGACCACTCAGATCATTAGGATCGAGTCAGTTTGAAATACCAAGGGTTCACACAAAACAAGGGGAGTCTGCCTTTAGTCACTATGCCACCCGCAGTTGGAATCAGCTTCCAGAAGTGATGTGCTATTAAATTAGTCACATTTAAATCTAGACTCAAAACTCATTTGTTTAGCTGTGCATTTATTGAATGAGCACTGTGCGATGTCCGAACTGATTGCACTGTATTTTATATAAAATAATTTTCTAATTTTAACTGTTTTAAATTCATTTTAAATAAGTCAATTTTTAAATAATTTCCAATGTTTTAAAATTGCTTGTTTTATCTTTGTTATTATTTTTCTTCATGATTATTTTACTTTCTTTTATGTAAAGGACTTTGAATTACCATTGTGTATGAAATGTGCTATATAAATAAACTTGCCTTGCCTTGAAATATTGAAATTTGTCAGGTCGCCACAAACACGCCGTTTAATGAAAACCAGATTGAGCTGATATAATGTTGATGTCATTAAATCTCTAGGAGTTCATTACAGTATAAAACATGTCACGTAATGTTGTCAGCTGGTGGCACTATGACTATAACTGAATATGGACATTAGCATGTGTTCAGGACAGGACAGTTACAAAAACAGCATTCTTCGATCTTAGAAACATTGCCAAGCTACTGAACATGTTACCTGTTTCTGATGCAGAAAAGCTAGTTCATGCATTCGTGACATCTAGACTGGAATACTGTAATGCACTGCTAGGTGGTTGTCCTACATCCTCAATAAAAAAGTGACAGTGAAAGTGACGTGACATACAGCCAAGTATGAACACACACCCGGAGCAGTGGGCTATACATACATATACATACATATATACAGTACATATATATATACATATATATACATATATACACACAGTGGGTACGGAAAGTATTCAGACCCCCTTAAATTTTTCACTCTTTGTTATATTGCAGCCATTTGCTAAAATCATTTAAGTTCATTTTTCCTCATTAATGTACACACAGCACCCCATACTGACAGAAAAACACAGAATTGTTGAAATTTTTGCAGATTTATTAAAAAATAAAAACTGAAATATCACATGGTCCTAAGTATTCAGACCCTTTGCTGTGACACTCATATATTTAACTCAGGTGCTGTCCATTTCTTCTGATCATCCTCGAGATGGTTCTACACCTTCATTTGTGTCCAGCTGTGTTTGATTATACTGATTGGACTTGATTAGGAGAGCCACACACCTGTCTATATAAGACCTTACAACTCACAGTGCATGTCAGAGCAAATGAGAATCATGAGGTCAAAGGAACTGCCTGAAGAGCTCAGAGACAGAATTGTGGCAAGGCACAGATCTGGCCAAGGTTACAAAAAAAATTCTGCTACACTTAAAGGTTCCTAAGAGCACAGTGGCCTACATAATCCTTAAATGGAAGACGTTTGGGACGACCAGAACCCTTCCTAGAGCTGGCCGTCCGGCCAAACTGAGCTATCGGGGGAGAAGAACCTGTGTGAGAGAGGTAAAGAAGAACCCAAAGATCACTGTGGCTGAGCTCCAGAGATGCAGTCGGGAGATGGGAGAAAGTTGTAGAAAGTCAACCATCACTGCAGCCCTCCACCAGTCGGGGCTTTTATGGCAAGAGTGGCCCGACGGAAGCCTCTCCTCAGTGCAAGACACATGAAAAAAAAACACTTGAAGGACTCCAAATTGGTGAAAAATACGATTCTCTGGTCTGATGAGACCAAGATAGAATTTTTTTTACCTTAATTCTAAGCGGTATGTGTGGAGAAAACCAGGCACTGCTCATCACCTGTTCAGTACAGTCCCAACAGTGAAGCATGGTGGTGGCAGCATCATGCTGTGGGGGTGTCTTTTCAGCTGCAGGGACAGGACGACTGGTTGCAATTGAGGGAAAGATGAATGCGGCCAAGTACAGGGATATCCTGGACGAAAACCTTCCCCAGAGTGCTCAGGACCTCAGACTGTGCCGAAGGTTCACCTTCCAACAAGACAATGACCCTAAGCACACAGCTAAAATAATGGAGGAGTGGCTTCACAACAACTCTGTGACTGTTCTTGAATGGCCCAGCCAGAGCCCTGACTTAAACCCAATTGAGCATCTGTGGAGAGACCTGAAAATGGCTGTCCACCAACGTTTACCATCCAACCTGACAGAACTGGAGAGGATCTGCAAGGAGGAATGGCAGAGGATCCCCAAATCCAGGTGTGAAAAACTTGTTGCATCTTTTCCTTAAAAGACTCATGGCTGTATTAGATCAAAAGGGTGCTTCTACTAAATACTGAGCAAAGGGTCTGAATACTTAGGACCATGTGATATTTCAGTTTTTCTTTTTTAATAAATGTGCAAAAATGTCAACAATTCTGTCAATATGGGGTGCTGTGTGTACATTAATGAGGACAAAAATTAACTTAAATGATTTTAGCAAATGGCTGCAATATAACAAAGAGTGAAAAATTTAAGGGGGTCTGAATACTTTCCGTACCCACTGTATACATATATATATATATATATATATATATATATATATATATATATATATTTATTATATTTATATATATATATATATATATCGTTTTTAAAGTCCCTTGCTACCTGTACTGCGTTAAGCTAACTGAGACTTGTTATAGCACTTGCTTATAGCAGCTTGCTTATACTATACTTGTTATAGACTTGTTATAGCAGCTTGCTTATACTATACTGAAACCACTACGTCACTTCCTGTTTGTTGCTGTCGTATGCCTCTAGTTTGAGCTCCGTCATGTTATTCTCTATCTTCTATTTTTTTTTATTTGTTGAAATCTATTTTATACACCATCATTTTCTTTTCTATAACGTGTGAATATATCCTCTATCGTATTCTACAACAAAAACAATCAGAGCGCCTTGTTATCACTAGTTTTATTTTGATTTCCCGAGTCCGCTAGTAGCTTATAGCCCATTAGCATCACCAGCGTGGTTGTCGTTAAACCCGCGTGCATCGCTAATACTCTATTCACACACATTACAATTGCTTTACTCACTGTTACTTGCTTTAATGGCGGATGTTTGTCTACCTTTGAGTGCAGGTGACGACACGTTCGAGCTGCATTCGGTGCAGCTCGAGCTGGAGGCCGTGGAGAAGCAGATTCGGGTCCTGGAGCAGAGGCAGTCCCAGCTGAGAGAGCGGAGAGCCGCGCTGGAAACCTCCCGGGCTGACGCTCACAAGTCCAGGGTAAGTATACAGCGCGCTGCTAACAGTCCCACCACCTCCACACCGTGTCTGTTTCTCTGCACAGGCCCGGTGCACCCAGGACGCGATCTGGCCAGATGTCCTTCACGCCGGCGCCGGGACACACCACGGACCCTGGGTGCATCCGCAGCGGAGGACGCAAGCCAGGCCCCCTGGGTGACGACTTCTCCCCCTCCGGTCTTCGAGATCTCCACACGGAACTGCTTCTCTCCCCTCCGCGAGATGGAACGCGATGCTGTGATCGTCGGAGACTCCATCGTCCGACACGTCCGTGCTACGTTAGCCGAAGGTAAAGTGCACACTCACTGTTTCCCTGGTGCTCGTGTTCTCGATGTTTCTTCTGCGTTTCCTGCGCAGAGCCCCACCGTGCCATGCCATCCTGAAGGCCGACGAGGGCACTTCCCTTGAGAGCGGTTCGCAGCACGACGACGATTTGTCAGCTCTGCCCACGTTATCGAAGTAGACACGAATGTAGTTTTTCTCTAAATGAGATGTTATGTCATGGTGTAAAGAACAGAAACTGCTCTTTGTTAATAATTGGAATCTTTTCTGGGAGCGACCTAGGCTTTTTCGCGCTGATGGCCTGCACCCCAGCAGAGTCGGAACAGGACTGCTGTCGGACAACATCTCCAGAACTCTACGCTCCATTTGACTAGTAAGCCAATTCTCAAATAACTGCTATGATGGCTTTTGTTCTACCCGGTTAAATGTTAGAAGTACTTGGCGCTGTCCAATCTATTAAGACTGTGTCTGTTCCCCGAATAGTGAGGTCAAAATATAAATTTAATGTAGGATCTAGAAAAACTCTTGTCGTGATTAAACCAGAAAAACGTAAAATAAATGAACAAAACAATTTTTAAAGTTTGGGCTCATAAACTCACACCCAAAGCAGTTATTGTAAATGAAATGATCACAGATAATAGTTTTGATGTACTCTGCTTGACTGAAACCTGGCTAAAACCAAATGATTATATTGGTCTAAATGAGTCTACTCCATCAAACTACTATTATAAACATGAGCCCCGTCAGACTGGTCGTGGGGGAGGTGTTGCAACAATACATAGAAATATTCTTAGTGTTACCCAGAAAACAGGATACAGGTTTAAATCATTTGAAATACTTATGCTTAATGTTTACACTGTCAGATATGCAAAAGAAATCTATCGTATCTCTTTCTCTGGCTACTGTGTGTAGACCACCAGGGCCGTATACAGAATTCCATAAAAGAATTTGGAGATTTCCTCTCAGACCTGTTGGTTACCGCTGATAAAGGCACTAATTTTCGGAGATTTTAACATTCATATTGATAATACAAATGATGCATTAGGACTTGCGTGTACTAACTTATTAAACTGTTTTGGAGTAAAGCAAAAATATCACCGGGCCCACTCATCGTTTTAATCATACGCTAGACTTAATTATATAGAATGGAATCGATATTACTGACATAGATATCGTACCTCAAAGTGATGATGTTACTGACCATTTCCTTGTATCGTGCATTCTGCGTATTAATAATAATAACTATATAGCTTCGCGTTATCGTCCGGGCAGAACTATTGTTCCAGCCACCAAAGACAGATTCGCAAATAACCTGCTTGATTTATCTCAACTGCTCTGTGTACCCATAAATACACATGAACTAGACAAAATGACTGGCAATATGGGCACTATCTTCTCTAATACATTAGAAGCTGTTGCCCCCATCAAATTGTAAAAGGTTAGAGAAAAACATATTGTGCCATGGTACAACTGTTATACCCACTCTCTCAAGAAAGAAACTCGTAGTCTTGAGCACAAATGGAGAAAAACTAACATGGAAGTTTTTAGAATTGCGTGGAAAAACAGTATGTCCAGCTATAGACATGCTCTAAAAACTGCCAGGGCCGAGCATATCCACAAACTCATAGAAAAACAACCAAAACAATCCAAGGTTTTTATTTAGCACAGTGGCTAGATTAACAAATAACCAGACGCCACCCGATCTAAATATTCCCTCATATTTAAATAGTAATGACTTTATGAATTTCTTCACTGATAAAATAGATAACATCAGAAATACAATAACAAATGTAGATTCTACAGCGTCTAATACTTTAGGTTTATCTATCGCACCCAAAGATAAAACTGCAGTTCTTTACAACTATAGGACAGGAAGAGCTAAATAAACTTATCACTGCATCTACACCAAAAACATGTTTATTAGATCCTGTACCCACTAAAATTACTGAAAGAGTTGTTACCTGTAGCAGAAAAAAACCGCTTCTCAATATTATTAACTCGTCGTTATCTTTAGGTCACGTCCCAAACCCATTCAAGCTGGCGGTTATTAAGCCTCTTATTAAGAAACCACAACTAGATCCTAGTGAACTGGCAAATTACAGACCCATTTCAAATCTTCCATTTATGTCTAAAATTTTAGTAAAAGTTGTGTCTGCTCAATTGTGCTCCTACTGCAAAAAAAATTATCTCTATGAAAGAATTTCAGTCGGGTTTCAGGCCCCATCATAGCACAGAAACTGCACTTGTTAAAATTACAAATGACTTGCTTCTTGCATCAGACCAAGGCTGCATCTCATTGCTAGTTTTACTTGATCTTAGTGCTGCGTTCGACACCATAGATCACGACATACTCATAGATAGATTACAAAACTATACAGGTATCCAAGGGCAGGCTTTAAGATGGTTTAGATCCTACCTGTCCGATCGCTACCACTTTGTTTATCTAAATGGGGAGTCATCTCATTTATCACCAGTAAAATATGGAGTGCCACAAGGATCTGTCCTAGGTCCTCTGCTATTTTTCAATATACATGTTGCCCCTTGGTAATATCATTAGAAAATATGGGATTAGTTTCCACTGTTATGCTGATGATACTCAACTATATATCTCAACAAGACCAGGTGAAACTTCTAAATTATCTAAGCTAACAGAGTGTGTTAAAAATGTAAATATTGGATGACCAATAATTTTCTCCTATTAAATTCAGATAAGACAGAGATATTACTTATTGGAACAAAAAACATTACACAGAATCTCGTAGATTACAATTTGCAACTAGACGGATGTACTGTTACTTCCTCTACTGTAAAAAATCTGGGTGTTATATTAGACAGTAACTTGTCAAATGAAAAACACATTCAAAAATTTACAAAAACATCAACCCTCCATCTTAGAAACATTGCCAAGCTACGAAACATGTTACCTGTTCCTGATGCAGAAAAGCTAGTTCATGCATTCATGACCTCTAGACTGGACTATTGTAATGCACTGCTAGGTGGTTGTCCTGCATCCTCAATAAACAAGCTACAGGTAGTCCAAAAATGCAGCGGCTAGAGTCCTTACCAGGTCAAGAAAATATGATCATATTACCCCAATACTACAGTCTCTGCACTGGCTACCTATTAAATTCCGTATCAGTTACAAAATATTATTACTTACTTATAAGGCCCTTAATGGCTTAGCTCCTGCGTACCTAACTAGTCTTCTACCACGCTACAACCCATCACGCTCCCTAAGGTCACAAAACGCTGGACTTTTGATAGTACCTAGGATCGCTGATAACACCAAAGGAGGTAGAACTTTTTCGCATTTGGCTCCCAAACTCTGGAATAGCCTTCCTGATAATGTTCGGGGCTCAGACACACTCTCTCTATTTAAATCTAGATTAAAGACACACCTCTTTGGCCAAGCATTCAAATAATGCATCTCATAATTTTGAACTGCAGTTATATCTGATCAAATGTGCATTATTATTCTTTAGCTTGGGTTAAACGAATTAATTTTACTTGGCTGGAACAGCAGCTACGCTAATTATGTCTCTATTTGTTTCTCTGCTTTGCCACGGGATTTACATCCCGTGGTAACTAGGATTTACACAAGCTCCAGTCTGGATCCAGAACACCTGAGAAGAGATGATGCCAGCCCCTCAGAGGACCTCAGATGATGCTAACCCAGAGACAACATACAGAACTACCACATTTTGCTATAAGTTTGATTGCATAATTGCTGTTAATAGTGTTAATCGTCTGTTTGTTTACGTCTTTTTTATTGATTTTTCTGAACATTTCTGCCATATGCACATGAACTGACAGTCACCACTGATAAGCTACTACTAAATATTGTAGAAACTTAATTTTCTGTAAAGTTGCTTTGTAATGATTTGTATCGTAAAAAGCGCTATACAAATAAACTTGAATTGAATTGAATTGTATATCATTGCTCTTTTGTTGATTTTGATTGCTTCCATTGTCCTCATTTGTAAGTTGCTTTTGATAAAAGCGTCTGCTACATGACTAAATGTAAATGTAAATTTTGCTAAAAGTTTGATTGCAACATATAATAATTGCTATTAATAGTGTTCATCATCTGTTTGATTACATCTTTAATTGATTTTTTTCATACATTTCTGCCATATGTACAATAACTGACAGTTACCACTGATAAGCTACTACTAAATATATAGTAGAAACTTAATTTTCTGTAAAGTTGCTTTGCAACGATTTGTATCGTGAAAATCGCTATACAAATAAACTTGAATTGAACTGACTCTTACTCAATCATGTGACATGGGGCAGAACAGACATTGTATGCCTGAGTTATAACAACTTCCTGTTTCATGGTGAAACATCAAAATTTGTCAGGCCACCACAGACATGCTCTTAATGAAAACTCAAGATCTTCGCAATTTAACATCACAAATAGCTTTAGATTACACTGAAAAAAATTGGTGTTGATCTGATTAAATCTCTAGGAGGAGTTCGTTAAAATACAATGCCTGATTAAAGCTGCAAGCAGCGATGAAAGGGCCCTCGCACCCGGGCTCACCACCAACCGTTTGGCCATAGGAGATCAGTGAACGTTGGACCATATGCTTTTAAAATGGTAAATATTTGTACCACATTTCCTGCTGCCAACATGTGGCGCTATGATTATATTTGAATATCGGCATGTAAATGTCTTCAGGCCAGGACTTTTACCAAACATGCAAAGTTTCGGGCAGATCAGACATTGCATGTTTAAGTTAGTGTAAAATAAGTAATTTCCTGTTGCCAGCAGGTGGCGCTAAGACTATAAATAAATATTGGCTTAAAGATGAGTGCAGGCCAATACCAATAACAAGAACATTAACCATACTCAAAATTGAAAATTCAAATTAAATTAAAACAAAAAAATTAATTTCCCCACCACATCACGTTACGATAATAACTAAAACTGAAATATTGGCCTTAAGATCTGCTGAGACCAAGAATCTTATCAAACATGTGAAGTTTAGGGCAGATCTTCATGTTTAAATTAGTTTATAATAAGTCATTTCCTGTTGCCAGCAGGTGGTGCTATAATTATAATTGAATATTCGCCTTTATATGTGTTCAGGCCAGGATTCTTATGAAACGTGTGAAGTTTGGGGCAGATTGGGCATTGTATGCAAGAGTTACAACAACTTCCTGTTTCGTAGTATTAATAGCATCCTTTAGCACATGGTAAGTGTTGCTAGCATGTTTGAGAATATTTCTAGCATGATTAGCACACAATGGCATATTTTACTGTGTTGCTAATAGACCATACCAGTGTAAAAGATGTCACTTCCTGTTGCCAGTAGGTGGCGCTATAACTATAACCAAATATGAGCATGTAGATGTGTTCAGGCCAGGACTCTTATGAAACGTGTGAAGTTTGGGGCAGATTGGGCATTGTATGCATGAGTTACAACAACTTCCTGTTTCATAGTATTAATAGCAACCTTTAGCACATAGTAAGTGTTACTAGCATGTTTGAGAATATTTCTAGCATCTTTAGCACACAATGGCATATTTTACTGTGTTGCTAATAGACCATACCAGTGTAAAACATGTCACTTCATGTTGCCAGTAGGTGGCGCTATAACTATAACCAAATATTGAGCATTTGGATGTCTTCAGGCCAGGACTCTAATCAAACGTGTGAAGTTTGAGGCAGATTGGACATTGTATGCATGAGTTACAGTAATGTTCTGCTTCACTGCATTAATAGCATGCTTTAACACTGGGCTAAGTGTTGCTAGCATGTTTTATTATACTTCTAGAATTTTGCCAGCCTATTTAACACTTGTTGATGCTTTTTATTATTTTGCAAGTAGTCCATAACAGTGTTACACATGACACTTCCTGTTGCCAGTATGTGGCGCTAAGACTATAACCGAATATGGGCATGTTGATGTGTTCAGGACAGGAGTCTTGTGAAAGGTGAGAAGTTTGGGGCAGATCTTATATTGCTAGCCTGAGTTACAGCAACTTCCTTTTTCACTGCATTAGTAGCATGCTTTAGCACTTAGCTAAGTGCTATTAGCATGTTTTAGTATGTTTTTAATATGTTGCCAGTGTATTTAGCACTTCCTGACACTTTTTAATATGTTGCCAGGAGTCCATAACAGTGTTAAACATGACACTTCCTTTTGCCAGTAGGTGGCGCTAACACAATAACCCAAATAAGGGCATGTTGATGTGTTCCGGACAGGACTCTTGTCAAATGTTTGAAGTTTGGGGCAGATCGATCATTGCTTGCCTGAGTTACAGCGACTTCCTGTTTCACAGCGAAACATCAAAATTTGTCAGGCCGCCAGGGACACACCCCTTGACGAAAACTCAAAATCTTCGCAATTTAATGTTACAAAGGTCTTATGATGGCCCTCACCAAATTTGAAGATAATCCGATTAAAACTGTAGGAGGAGTTTGTCAAAGTACAAGGCATGGAAATGGCAAAAACTGCACAAAAATCGTACAGGAAATTCAAAATAACTTACTTCCTGTTGGGTTTTTTGTAGGTAATGATGTGTTACACGTATGTACCGATTTTCCTGCATGTACTTGAAACGTAGCCCGAGGCGCACTCCATTGAAATTTAACAGGTGGCGCAATCGAGCCATTTTGCCACACCCACTTCTGAAACCTATATCAGATGTAAATTTTCACCAATAATCATAAGAATAAAAATAATTGTGAGTTTTGGAGCATGTTTAGGCTCTCAAAAATGTGATTCATTTCGGAGAAGAAGAAGAAGCGGAAGAATAATAATAAATGGAGCAATTCCAAGAGGGTCCTCGCACCACCGGTGCTCGGGCCCTAATTAAAGCTGCAAGCAGCGATGAACGGGCCCTCGCACCCGGGCTCACCGCCAGTGGGTGGCTTTAGTAAAACAGCGAACGGCGATAAATATGCGTTTTATGTGGTAATTATAAGAGGAATATTTCAAAGTCATTTAAATGTGCCAATCTTCCTGCTGCCAGCTGGTGGCGCTATGACTATAACTGGATTTTGTCATGTAGATTTCTTCAGTCCAGCACTTTTATCAAGGATATGAAATTTAGTGCAGACTGAACATGGAATGATTGAGTTAGTATAAAGCATGATGTGTCCTATTGCCAACAGGTGGCGCTATGATTATAACTGAACATTGGCCTTTAGATGTCTTCAGGCCATGACTCTTTCCAAATATCTGAAGTTTGGTGCATATTGGACATTGCATGTTTAAGTTAGTGTAAAACAAGCCATTTCTTGTTGCCAGCAGGTGGCGCTATGATAATAGTGGAATATTGACCTTCAGATGTGTTCAGGCCAAGACTCTTTTCGAACATGTGAAGTTTGGGGAAGATCGGACATTTTATGCCTGAGTTACAACAACTTCTATTCCCATTGCGAGACATCGAACTTTGTCACGGCGCCATGGAAACACCCTTTAATGAAAACTCAAGATGTTCACAATTTAACATTGCAAAGGCCTTTAGATTAGACTGACCAAAAAAAAAATGATAAAGTGTCATAAAATTTCTAGGAGTAGTTTGTTACTGCGTAAAACATGTCACTTCCTGTTGCCAGCAGGTGGTGCTATGGCTATAACTGAATTTGGGCATGTCAATCTGTTCAGGTCAGAAGTCTTATCAAACATGTGACGTTTGAGGCAGATTGGACATTGTATGTCTTAGTTATAGCAACTTCCTTTCTCATGGCGAAACATTGAAATTTGTAAGGCCGCCACAGACACGCCCTTCAACGAAACCTCAAGATGTTCACAATTTAACATCGCAAAGGCCTTTAGATTATACTGACCAAGTTTGGTGTTGATCTGCATAAATCTCTAGGAGGAGGAGTTAAAGTACAACCCCTGAAAATGGCAAAAAATGACACAAATTTTGCAGAGAAAATTCAAAATAACCGACTTCCTGTTGGGATTCGAATTTCATTCCAAGAGACTTTTTTGTAGGTATTGACGTGTTACATGTGTGTACCAATTTTTATACATGTAAATGAAATGTAGCTCGAGGCGCACTCCGTTGAATGTGTATAGGTGGCGCTATCGAGGCATTTTGCCACACCTGATGGAATATTGGCCTTCAGATGTGTTCAGGCCAGGACTCTTATCGAACATGTGAAGTTTGGGCAAGATCGGACATTTTATGCCTGAGTTACAATAACTTTTATTCCCATGGCGAGACATCAAACTTTGTCACGGCGCCATGGACACGCCCTTTAACGAAAACTCAAGATCTTCACAATTTAACATCGTACAGGTGTTTAAAACAGAGTGACTGAAAAAAAAAAATTGATGTCATAAAATTTCTTGGAGTAGTTTGTTGCAGTGTAAAATATGGTACTTCCTGTTGCCAGTGGGTGGCGCTATAACTAAAACCAAATACATGTCTTCAGGCCAGGACTCTTATCAAACTAGTGAAGTTTGGGGCGGATCGGACATTGCTTGCCTGAGTTACAGCAACTTCCTGTTTCACTGCATTTGTACCATGCTTTAACACTGGGCTAAGTTTTGCTAGCATGTTTTATTATGCTTCTAGAATTTTGCCAGCCTATTTAACACTTGTTGATGCTTTTTATTATTTGCAAGGAGTCCATAACAGTGTTAAACATGCCACTAACTGTTTGCTAGCAAGTGGCGCTATGATTTTAATCGAATACAGGCATGTTGATGTGTTCAGGACAGGACTCTTATCAAACTTGTTCAATTTGGGGCAGATTTGACACTGTATGCATGAATTACAGTAACTTCCTGTTTCACTGCATTAATAGGATGCTTTAGCATTTAGCTAAGTGTTGCTAGCAAGTTTTCCCTTACGAAAAAGAAGTTTATTCAAGTGTGCTATTAGTATACTTATTTTAAACTAAAAAATAGGAAAGTATACTTTTAGTTTACTTTTTATATACTTCTCAGAAATGGGCTTTATGTACTTCTAAGATATATACTTATAATGACAATTAAGTATACTTGACTTATACTTACAAAAAGTCAAAATATACTTGAACTGTACTTAAGTATACTTAATAAAATAAACTTGAAGTATACTACTTTTTGGTAAGGGTTAGTATGTTTCTAGCATGTTGCCAGTATATTTAGCACTTGCTGAGACTTTTTAATATCTTGCTAGGAGTCCATAACAGTGTTACACATGACACTACCTGTTGCCAGCAGGTGGCAATATGATTATAACCGAATACGGGCATGTTGATGTGTTCAGGACAGGACTCTTGTCAAACGTTTGAATTTTGGGGCAGTTCGGACATTGCTTGCCTGAGTTACAAAAACTTCCTTTTTCACTGCATTAGTAGCATGCTTTAGCACTTAGCTAAGTGTTGCTAGTATGTATTAGTATGTTTCTAGCATGTTGCCAGCCTATTTAACACTTGTTGACACTTTTTAATATGTTCCTAGGAGTCCATAACAGTGTCAACCATGTTACTTCCTGTTACCTGCAGGTGGCGCTATGATTATAACTGAATTTGGTCATGGGTGTTTGTTCAGGTTAGAACACCTATCACACGTGTGAAGTTTGGGGCAGATCGGACATTACAGCGACTTCCTGTTTCACGGCGAAACATCAAAATTTGTCAGGCCGCCAGGGACACACCCCTTGATGAAAACTCAAAATCTTCGCAATTTAATGTCACAAAGGTCTTATTATGACCCTCACCAAATTTGAAGATAATCCGATTAAAACTGTAGGAGGAGTTCGTCAAAGTATGAGGCATGGAAATGGCAAAAACTGCACAAAAATCGTACAGGAAATTCAAAATAACTTACTTCCTGTTGGGTTTTGGATTTTGTCTGAAGAGACTTTTTTGTAGGTAATGGTGTGTTACACGTATGTACCGATCTTCATGCATGTACGTGAAATGTAGCCCTAGGCGTACTCCGTTGAAATTTAACAGGTGGCTCTAACTATTGAGCCATTTTGCCACACCCACTTCTGAAACCTATATCAGATGTAAATTTTCGCCAGTTCTGATGCTTGTGCAAAGATTAGTGAGTTTTAGAGCATGTTTAGCAGAGCTGGGTAGATTACTTATTAATCGTAATCAGTTACTGATTACTGATTACATGACAACATTTGTAGTCAGTAATATAATCTCTTAGATTACACATTTCTGGTAACGTAATCTGATTACTTTTGGATTACATTTAGATTATATTTGTGCTAACCCTTATTTGATATCACATAAATTGATTAGCCTAATCTTGTTCTATTTTGACAGATACAAAGAAAAAATATAGTCCAAAAAATATATTTAATTCACCAACAAGAGCCACAATAGCTTCTTTTTAAAGTGCAATGTATGGACAGTTAATACTTACAAAATACAAACACTAATGTACCTTGCTGTTAGTGTTTGCTAGTAACATTAAATAAAACAAAATCACATCTTAAGATTTTAAATCATATTTACTTATAATTAAGTAAATTTAGAAAACAGCTACATTACAAAAACCAATACTGAAAAACATGAAATTCACAACAATATAATTGCTAGGTCAAATATTTTATCTTAAAAAACTCTAGAAGTGTATATGACTATATCAATGAAAAACATCATTAATATATATATATATATATATATATATATATATATATATATATATATATATATATATATATATATATATATATATTAAAGACCATTTCTAAGTCCAATATTTCATCTCAAAACACCTGAAGTGCATAAGGTAGTAACAATTAAGAAAAATCAATATTATAAAAAATATATTAAAGAACATGAAATTCCCAGCAATAACTTTGCTAGGTCAAAGATTTCAGTGGACAGCAAATTCATCCTTGGTAGGCAGAGCTTACACTGAACACTGACATTTTTCCAATTTTTTTTTTTTTTTATGAAATGGTGTCAGTACATCCAGTGATAAAAGGCTGTGTTCCCCTATATTTGCCATTATCTTGTTGCTGATTTCTTCTGAGCGTGATTCTGACACCCCTCCCCCTCTCCGCCGGAAAAACTTAAAGAATCACGAAGGTATATAAGCGGCAGGTTTATTATGAAAAAATATAAACGTTAAAAATAAGGAAATTTAGGAGAATCAATGATTTGTAAACAACTTATTACTATTGTTTAAATAATATGTAATCATGTAATCCATAAAAAAGTAACTGTAATCTGATTACGAGTATTTTAAAAAGTAGTTTACTCTAATAACAAGTACTTGAGTTTTGGAATCTGATTACGTAATCCAGATTACATGTAATCCGTTACTACCCAGCTCTGATGTTTAGGCCCTCAAAAATGTGATTAATTTCGGAGAAGAAGAAGAAGAAGAAGAAGAAGAAACGGAGCAATTCCAAGAGGGTCCTCGCATCATCGGTGCTCGGGCCCTAATAAACGGAGCAATTCCAAGAGGGTCCTGGCACTGCGGTGCTCGGCCCCTAAGAAACGGAGCAATTCCAAGAGGGTCCTCGCACCACTGGTGCTCGGGCCCTAAAAATGGAAAAAAAGGGCACAAACTTTGCAGAGAAAAATAAAATTAACTGACTTCTTTTTGGGTTTCAGATTTTGCTCCAAGATACTTTTCTGTAGGTCTTGGGATGTTACATAAGTCTATGTTAAACATAGCATGAGGGGCACTTTGTTGAATGGGTATAGGTGGCATTATCAATCCATTTTACCCCACCTAATTCTGAAACCAATATCAGATGTCATTTTTAACCAGTTCTAATGCATGTGCAAAGTTTCATAAGTTTTCAAGCAAGTTCAGGACCTTAAAAATTAGATTCATTTTGGAGAAGACGACGACGACGACAACGACGAAGAATTTAGCTGCAAGCAGCAATGACTGCCCAAGCCACCAGCCACCCCTGTGTTATCAGAAAAAAAAAACAGTGCACAGCCCGCACATGCATTTACAGTAACCCTCTGGTAGTCTCTCACTTTTTTTAAGGGTTACAGCAATGGAAGGGTTACTTTAGAATATCATGAGAGTGAAACGCAGATGGGAGTTTTACCTACTCAAACATGTCCTGAGGGCAGAAAGGAAAATGATTGGTTTACATATTCAACCAATGAAATTGAAGCAGAGGAGGAGTCAGGCAGTTTGAACATGTAGAGGGAAATCTTTAGACAAATACAGGTCCTTCTCAAAAAATTAGCATATTGTGAAAAAGTTCATTATTTTCCATAATGTAATGATAAAAATTATACTTTCATATATTTTAGATTCATTGCACACCAACTGAAATATTTCAGGTCTTTTATTGTTTTAATACTGATGATTTTGGCATACAGCTCATGAAAACCCAAAATTCCTATCTCAAAAAATTAGCATATTTCTTCCGACCAATAAAAGAAAAGTGTTTTTAATACAAAAAAAGTCAACCTTCAAATAATTATGTTCAGTTATGCACTCAATACTTGGTCGGGAATCCTTTTGCAGAAATGACTGCTTCAATGCGGCGTGGCATGGAGGCAATCAGCCTGTGGCACTGCTGAGGTGTTATGGAGGCCCAGGATGCTTCGATAGCGGCCTTAAGCTCATCCAGAGTGTTGGGTCTTGCGTCTCTCAACTTTCTCTTCACAATATCCCACAGATTCTCTATGGGGTTCAGGTCAGGAGAGTTGGCAGGCCAATTGAGCAGAGTAATACCATGGTCATTAAACCATTTACCAGTGGTTCTGGCACTGTGAGCAGGTGCCAGGTCGTGCTGAAAAACGAAATCTTCATCTCCATAAAGATTTTCAGCAGATGGAAGCATGAAGTGCTCCAAAATCTCCTGATAGCTAGCTGCATTGACCCTGCCCTTGATAAAACACAGTGGACCAACACCAGCAGCTGACATGGCACCCCAGACCATCACTGACTGTGGGTACTTGACACTGGACTTCAGGCATTTTGGCATTTCCTTCTCCCCAGTCTTCCTCCAGACTCTGGCACCTTGATTTCCGAATGACATGCAAAGTTTGATTTCATCCGAAAAAAGTACTTTGGACTACTGAGCAACAGTCCAGTGCTGCTTCTCTGTGGGGAATGCGGCACCTGTAGCCCATTTCCTGCACACGCCTGTGCACGGTGGCTCTGGATGTTTCTACTCCAGACTCAGTCCACTGCTTCCGCAGGTCCCCCAAGGTCTGGAATCGGTCCTTCTTCACAATCTTCCTCAGGGTCCGGTCACCTCTTCTCGTTGTGCAGCGTTTTTTTGCCCACACTTTTTCCTTCCCACAGACTTCCCACTGAGGTGCCTTGATACAGCACTCTGGGAACAGCCTATTCGTTCAGAAATTTCTTTCTGTGTCTTACCCTCTCGCTTGAGGGTGTCAATGATGGCCTTCTTGACAGCAGTCAGGTCGGCAGTCTTACCCATGATTGCGGTTTTTGAGTAATGAACCAGGCTGGGAGTTTTTAAAAGCCTCAGGAATCTTTTGCAGGTGTTTAGAGTTAATTAGTTGATTCAGATGATTAGGTTAATAGCTTGTCTACAGAACCTTTTCACGATATGCAAATTTTTTGAGATAGGAATTTTGGGTTTTCATGAGCTGTATGCCAAAATCATCAGTATTAAAACAATAAAAGACCTGAAATATTTCAGTTGGTGTGCAATGAATCTAAAATATATGAAAGTTTAATTTTTATCATTACATTATGGAAAATAATAAACTTTTTCACAATATGCTAATTTTTTGAGAAGGACCTGTATGTTACTGACGCTTCGTGTGAGGGATTTATGGCAAGGTAAGTGAATTTACCATGTATTTTCATGAAAAAAAAATAACATCTCTAACATTTAATAAGATAATTAGCGAACAAAGATGCACAGAACAAATAATCATGGACTAAATATCATATAGCATGCATTTTCACTTGACTGCTTCATCAGTTGATTGCACCAAAGTTGTTTATGATGTAACTGGAGTAAAACATGTTTTTCCAAAGCTTCTGCACTGTCTGTGAAACCGATATGAGTGACAACAGAACTCGTGCATATCTCTGTGACATTTCATCAGTCAGTTAGCGTTAGCATTAGCATTAACACTGCTCTCAGGGCAGGAGTACTTATATTACTGTTATTTTTAGTCTACTATGTGCTGCTCTCAGGGCAGGAGTACTCAATATTCATATTACTGTTATTTTTAGTGTACTATGTGCTGCTCAGGGCAGGAGTACTCAATATTCATATTACTGTTTGTAATTTACTATGTTCTGCTCTCAGGACAGGAGTACTCCATTTTCATATTGCTGCTATTTTTAGTGTACTATGTGCTGCTCTCAGGGCAGGAGTACTCAATTATATTACTGTTATTTTCACTGATCTATGCACTGCTCTCAGGGCAAGAGTACTCAATATTCATATTAATTTTATTTTTAGTGTACAATATGCTGCTCTCGGCGCAGGAGTACTCAATATTCATATTACTGTTATTTTTTCTGATCTATGCGCTGCTCTCAGGGCAGGAGTATTCTATATTCATATTACTGTTTTTAGTGTACTATGTGCTGCTCTCAGGGCAGGAGTACTCAATTTTCATATTACTGTTATTTTTAGTGTACTATGTGCTGCTCTCAGGGCAGGAGTACTCAATATTCATATTACTGTTATTTTTAGTGTACTATGTACTGCTCTCAGGGCAGGAGTACTCAATATTCATATTACTGTTATTTACAGGGTTCTTGCACCATTTTAAAAGTAAAATTTAATGCTTTTTAAGACCTCAACAAATATAATTTAAGACCCAAAAAATTCATAATTTCTTTGGAACAGGCTACTCAATTTATTGCCTCCTACAATGGAAATCAAAACTTAAAAGTTTTCCATTTGGTATCAATTATGTGCAATGTGTAAACTCTGTAAGTAAAAAAAAAGTAAAAATACTTTTCTTTGAGACCTTTTTTATTTTCTTTTTTTGTTCCTTTGTGATGTAGAACAGAGACAACATAGATAAATTGGATTACACTAAAAAACACAATGCCTTGTATGAAGGAACCATATAGAATAGAATACTGAAAATAAGCTCAATAATGAAAGTCATCAAAACAGCCTTTCACACGCCAAAAAGTTGACAAATAATCTACATAACTGTTAGAAAACAAACTTTTTCAAACTTTTGTCAAACATGACGACATATGGCTTCTCACTAACGCTGCACAATAGCTCCTTCTTGATGAATAAAGCGATGCCATATTTGGCGACATATGCAGTTTTATTTTCACCACAGGTGAATGACTTCTCAAGCTGCGAATCGAGGAACATGGCAGCAAAGATGTCATGTATGTCCTTGTTAGATTTAAATGAATTATGCCTCGTCACAGTATGGAGAACCCACAGTACCTCTGCCTTTTGGGTGTCTGGCGGTGAAATGAAACTTGTTATAGCCGACTGTGAGGTGGCGTCTGAACTAGTAACATCATTAGGTCGAGCTGCAAACAATGCAGGGATTAGCCTGGACCCGCTATGACTAGCTGCTGCAACGTACCGCTGGTGCTTTCCTCCTTTCATGTGCTACTCGACAGCTTTGAGCCCCATGGTCCCTAACGAAAATGTCTTTTTGCAGAATTTACACATTTCCTCACTGTTATTTTCAGCCAGCGCCAACCACCTCCTAAATGCATCCTCTTCCACCCACTTGTCGTTAAATTTACACTTTCCCATCTTTGCATTTTGAACCTCACCTCGACAACCGCGTAATGGCAGCACGCAGGCGCAGACCGATGTCAGCGTCTGTAGCCGACCTACCGTAATAAACTAATACATTGCGGAGACTGTCATTTCACACCTGTTTCACACATACTAAATTGATCAACTATTAGATGTTTTACGGTGGACCACTGTGCTTCCCTATCGTCATTAAGCACGCCGGCTGAAAATGTAATACCTACAGCCACTTTACGGTAAATTTAAGACAATTTAAGACCTTAATTTCCCGGATATTAATTTAAGACATTTTAAGACTTTTTAAGGACCTATTTTACTGTATTTTACTAAACAATGCACTGCTCTCAGGGCAGAAGTACTCAATTATATTACTGTTATTTTTACTGATCTATGCGCTGTTCTTAGGGCAGGAGTATTCTATATTCATATTACTGTTTATAGTGTACTATGTGCTGCTCTCAGGGCAGGAGTACTGAATTTTCTATTGTTAGTGTACTATGTGCTGCTCTCAGGACAGGAGTGCTCAATATTCATATTACTGTTATTTTTTCTGAACTATGTGCTGCTCTCAAGACAGGAGTGGGCTGCTCTCATCAATATTCATATTACTGTTATTTTTTCTGAACTATGTGCTGCTCTCAAGACAGGAGTATTCAATATTCATATTACTGTTATTTTTACCGATCTATGCGCTGCTCTCAGGGCAGGAGTATTCTATATTCATATTACTGTTTTTAGTGTACTATGTGCTGCTCTCAGGGCAGAAGTACTCAATATTCATATTACTGTTATTTTACTAAACTATGTGCTACTCTCAGGGCAGAAGTACTCAATATTCATATTACTGTTTTTAGTGTACTGTGTACTGCTCTCAGGGCAGGAGTATTCAATATTCGTATTACTGTTATTTTTTTTCTGAACTATGTGCTGCTCTCAGCGCAGGAGTACTAAATATTCATATTACTGTTTTTAGGGTAGTATGTGCTGCTCTTAGGGCAGGAGTACTCAATAATCATATTACTGTTATTTTACTAAACTATGTGCGGTTCTCAGGGCAGGAGTACTCAATTATATTACTGTTAGTTTTACTGATCTATGCGCTGCTCTCAAGCGCACTACAGTGCACGCACTGAGATAGGAGAGGACGTATCAACTCATCTAAGTTGAGGGTAGAACATAGTGGAATGTGGCGTTTTTTTGGGGAGTCGTGGCCTAATGGTTAGAGAGTCGGACTCCCAATCGAAGGGTTGTGAGTTCGAGTCCCGGGCCGGCAGGAATTGTGGGTGGGGGGAGTGCATGTACAGTTCTCTCTGCACCACCTTCAATACCACGACTTAGGTGCCCTTGAGCAAGGCATCGAACCCCCAACTGCTCCCCGGGCGCCGCAGCATAAAAATGGCTGCCCACTGCTGCTCCGGGTGTGTGGTCACAGTGTGTGTGTGTGTTTCACTGCTCTGTGTGTGTGCACTTCGGATGGGTTAAATGCAGAGCACTAATTCTGAGTGGTATGCAATACAACTTTAAAATATGTATAGAACAACGGTGGCGTTTTCCGTTAAGAACAAAAAGATCAGAAAAGCACGTAAACATCTGAAATGGGTCATTATTATGGCAGTAACAGGTATGCAATACAACTTTAAAATATGTATAGTCCTACAATTACATACATAAAAATGCAAACCAAACAGCTTTGTTTGCCTCGTGTAAATAAGAGGTTGCATTTACTTATTAATGCTAATCTCCAAATTTTTAATGACACCCATCATTTTGAGAGATAAAATTTAAGAAAACCATTTCAGCTATATCGGGTCTATTTTCCTATTTTTAAATCAGAGATTTAAATAAATAATAATTAGCATATTATGACATTTAAATGTATTATTCCAAGAGTATGACATTTTATTTACAGCAGACAACCATGCAACTGGCCATGTCAGCAGTACATTCCTAGGTTCATAATGATCACACATATTTCTTCTCCAGTGTGAATAAATCATCAAATCCCTGAGTTATCACTGAGGTGCCATGTAAATAAATTTTTACATATGTTCATATGAGTAACAATTACCATCTGAATAGTACTTCTCTCACAGAGTTGAGTTGGTGATACATAAATGTGATTTCAGAAGTTTCCGGTGTCAATCTATGTGCAACCCCTTAATGTTCTCATAGGCTATTGTAGAGAAATTAAGACTTGTAATTCAAAAAATAACCAAAATGTTTTATTTTTTATTTTTTTTTATTGTGCTGTAAATGTTGTTTCAGTCAATGTTTGTTGTACAGATTGTTTGTGTAAGAACAAAATGAAATGTTGATTGAAAATATTCAGTTTACAGGTCCCATATTACAATAAAATAATCAAGTATAATTATTCAGCATGGCGTTAGTTCAGGCAGGCCACGTTAGTCAAGCTTGCATCAGCCGACAGTCAGTTGTTCCTGACGTGTACCAATCCAGTGTTGACACCTATCACATGCGGTCTATTTAAATTCCCATTCTTCAGTGTCTCTTCCATCACATCGCTGCTTGCAATTAACTCCCTCCTCCAACCCAAACTCCACCAACTGAACCTGTAATCCGATCTAACTTTTGTTTCTTTCTTTACAGCCACTTCATTGGAAGCATTCTCTATCACGTTTTGTTTACAACTCATGTAATTGTGAACTGTAATTATGTATGCATATAATGGTTCAGTTCTGTACCCCAGGGGGGTTTGTTATGATGAAGTCCATAGGCTGGCATTATGCAAACAAACCTAACAGGTAATTGGTAACATGAAGTGAGATTGGAGTTTCTGACACTCATTTCAGAACAGTAGTTCAGAATCAGTTCTTACTTTTAGGAGACAAAACTTTGTCGTGCAATTTGACCTTTAATCCTTTCCAGACCTTTTTACATTTACAAACAGCTATACTGCAATTCATGCAAGGTAATATTTGGGGGGAAAATATTATGGGCACTTCAAATATCAACAAGATTCTCAACTACAACTAGTGGAGCTTACAAAGAAAGTCCAGAGATCCCCTTTCTCCAAGAATGGACCAGTGATGGCTTCTGCTTTTTCCAAGAATGTTATTCTGTAAAGAAAATAAAAACTACATGAAACAGTCACAGCTGAAAAAAAAAAATGTATGGGTAAGGGACATTATTATTATTATTATTATTATTATTATTATTATTATTATTATTTCCTGTATACTCAACAAATCAGTTATAATCATTTTTTTCTTAGACTACTGTATTTTCAGCTGCATAGTTTCAACCAGGAGTGCCTAATCAACAATGATATGAATATTGAGTACTACTGCCATGAGAGCAATGCATAGTTCAGTAAAAATAACAGTAATATGAATATTGAGTACTCCTGCCTTGAGAGCAGCACATAGTTAAGTAAAAATAACAGTAATATAAATATTGAGTACTCCTGACTTGAAAGCAGTGCATAGTTCAATAAAGATAACAATAATATAATTATTGAGTACTTCTGCCCTGACAGCAGCGCATTATACACTAAAAATAACAGTAATATGAATATTGAGTACTCCTGCCATGAGAGCAGTGTATAGTTTAATAAAAAATAACAGTAATATGAATATTGAGTATTCCTGCCCTGAGAGCAGCACATAGTTTAGAAAAATAACAGTAATATGAATACTGAGTACTCCTGCCCTGAGAGCAGCGCATAGTACACTAAACATAACAGTAATATGAATATTGAGTACTCCTGCCCTGAGAGCAGTACTAATGCTAACGCTAACTGACTGATGAAATGTCAAGGATATATGAATGAGTTCTGTTGTCGCTCATATCAGTTTCACAGACAGCGCAGTAGCATTGGAAAAGCTTTGGTAAGTTTTACTCTAGTTACCACATAAACAGCTTTGGGTGCAATCAACTAATGAAGCAGTCAAGTGAAAATACATGCTATATGATATTTAGACCATGATTATTTGTTCTCTGCATCATTGTTCGTTATTTATCTTATTAAATGTTAGAGATGTTATTTTTTTTTTCATGAAAATACATGGTAAATTTCACTTACCTTGCCATAAATCCCTCACACGAAGCGTCAGTAATGTATTTGTCTGAAGAATTCCCTCTACACGTTCAAATTGCCTGACTCCTCCTCTGATTTTCCTTTCTGCCCTCAGAACATGTTTGAGTGAGTAAGTAAAACTCCCATCTGCGAGTGAAACAGACACTCAAACAAAGGGGCCTCATGTCGTTCCATTTGGTAACAATTTACAATAAGGTTTCATTTGTTAACATTAAAGGGATAGTTCACCCAAAAATCAAAATTATGTCATTAATGACTCACCCTCATGTCGTTCCAAACCCGTGAGACCTCCGTTCATCTTCGGAACACAGTATAAGATATTTTAGATTTAGTCCGAGAGCTTTCTGTCCCTCCATTGAGAATGTATGTACGGTATACTGTCCACGTCCAGAAAGGTAATAAAAAACATCTTCAAAGTAGTCCATGTGACATCAGAGGGTCCGTTAGAAGTTTTTGAAGCATCGAAAATACATTTTGGTCCAAAATATCTCAAAAACTACGACTTTATTCAGCATTGACTTCTCTCCCGGGTCTGTTATGAGCGCGTTCACAGCACATCCGGTTTCGCGAACGAATCACTCGATGTAACCGGGATCTTCTTGAACCAGTTCACCAAAACCAAACTGAATCGTTTGAAACGGTTCGCGTCAACAATAAGCATTAATCCACAAATGACTTAAGCTGTTAACTTTTTTAACATGGCTGACACTCCCTCTGAGTTCAAATAAATCAATATCCCGGAGTAATTTATTTACTCAAACAGTACACTGACTGAACCGAGCCAGATAAACGAACGAAACATTGACTCGTTCTCGAGTCAAGAACCGGTTGCATCGGTTTTTCGGATCACACGGTAGTGATGGGAAGTTCTGTTCTTCTCCGCGAAACCGGTTCTTTCGGACAGTTTGATTCAATAAACGGGTTGCCGAAAAACTGGTTTCACCAGTTCTTTTGCGCTCAACGTAATGACTTCATTGGCGATGATTGCCCTTGATTCAAGCCTTCGGTTTACCCGCGCTCATAACATTAGCACAGAATCGGTTCAGAATCAATCACCAAAAGAACCAGTTCAGTTCAGACGCGCTGTGTGTCAGTCTGAATCACGCATGCGCAGTATCATCAGCTCCTCGGTTCTCGAATTGGACGCGTCCGACAGAACGGGTTCTTGACTCGAGAACGAGTCAATGTTTCGTTCGTTATCTGGCTCGGTTCAGTCAGTGTACTGTTTGAGTAAATGAATTACTCCGGGATATGGTTTATTTGAACTCAGAGGGAGTGTCGCCATGTTAAAAAAAGTTAACAGCTTAAGTCATTTGTGGATTAATGCTTATTGTTGACGCGAACCGTTTCAAACGATTCAGTTCGATTTGGTGAACTGGTTCAAGAAGATCCGGTTACATCGAGTGATTCGTTCGCGAACCGGATGTGCTGTGAAACGCGCTCATAACAGACCCGGCGAGAGAAGTCAATGCTGAATAAAGTCGTAGTTTTTGATATTTTTGGACAAAAATGTATTTTCGATGCTTCAAAAAATTCTAACGGACCCTCTGGATGTCACATGGACTACTTTGAAGATGTTTTTATTACCTTTCTGGACGTGGACAGTATACCGTACATACATTCTCAATGGAGGAACAGAAAGCTCTCGGACTAAATCTAAAATATCTTATACTGTGTTCCCGAAGATGAACCTGGAGCCAATTACATAAAAACAACATTATACCTATTCATAAATGAAATAAAAAAGATATTACAAGTCTTGAAGAAAAACAATAAAATTTGTTAATATGAACAATAATAATTATAAAGTATGTATTAATGTTAGTTAATATTAAGTTCAAAACTTACTAATACATTGTTGAAATTTAAAGTTGTATCCGTTAACCTTAGTTACTGTACTGTCAATTAAACATAAACACAAATATTTTTATTAGCTAACATTAAAAAAGTATTAATAAATGCTGTAAGAAACTATATTTATTGTTAGTTCATGCTAACTGATGCATTAACTAATGTTAACAACTGAGACCTTATTGTCAAGTGTTACCAAAAGTTTTAATTATCTATAAGCCTTCTTAAATAATTTTAATGCTCTATAAGCATTTTGTGAAATAATTATATAAAACTGTCTTACCAGTACAGAACATATCAAATTATTATATGTTTTTGTCTTTCTAACGAATGGAAAATAAGTAGGAGAGTTGGCTTAAAAGATTTCTTATCCTACGATTCTACCTGGTGGACAACAATAGTTTTACAGCCTTCATCTGTCAGCTGAAATGTCTAATAGTGTACAGATATCAAAGTACCTGAAAGCCATACTCAAGTAAAAGTACAGATATCTTACCAGAACATGACTTTGGTAGAAGTTGAAGTCACCGTTTAGAATATTACTTGAGTAAAAAATTCTTAAAGTATGCAATATTTATTGTACTTAAGTATGAAAAGTATTTTATTTTATATTTTTTATCTTAAAAACGTACTTAAGTATTGAAATTAAAAGTACAAGTAAATGCAAAATAGAAAAGAAGCAAATAAATACAGTATATATATAAATAAAAATTCATACAGATTGAGTAGCAAGATTGTGTTCAGTTTTAACTTATTCTTCCATTTTGTATTTTTGGGTATGGATAAGAACTTCACCCGGTACTTAATGTCTTTCATTCCAACTGTTACGTCCTCTGGACATAAGTGTTTTTATTGTCATTTATTTTGATTGCTTAATGTGCAGAGATGTTCCGTGCATTTGTGTTGTTTCTCTCGCTTTCCCTTTTCCTCTGCGCAGCTGCAGGTGATTACGTGGATGAGTGAGAGTGGTATAAAGCTGAGAAGGAAGAGAGGGGAGGAGCACTGAGTCCGAGCATGCTATGCAAACAGAGCTGGGAGAGAGTGCGCGTATGGAGGACAGTGCGTTGAGCGCTGCGGTGTTGGTCGTCATCGTTGTTGTTACTGCATACCGTCTCCTGGCCTGGATATTCAATGCACCTGTGGTTATGGTGGTAGCTGTTGGGTTGCTGTCATTCTGAGTGAGTCTTTTGTTCCTGTGTTGTTAATTTGTGTTTGTTTTGGAAGCCGTAGGGAGGAGGTTGCCGTTTTACTTTATGATCCGGTTTCTCCTGTTTGTTGACAACCAGGGAGTAAGGGGAGATTATTGTATTTTGTTTGGGATTTGATTTGTTAGGTAAGTTACTGCTTAATTGATGTCTTAGTTTTTCTTTTGTTATTTTGGCCTGGACCCCCTCCTGAAGATCCACGCTTCCTGTTTTTGTTCATTTGTGAATTAAAAGCTTATTGTTTAAAAATACCCCTTGTTCCTGCGTGTTTCTGTGTGTAAGCTGGGACAGGAGAGGGGTGGGCATTGTTTATTTATTTTAAATCACTTGTTCGGTATACCCAACCCTAGACTGGGGAGAATGTAACACAACATAAGAAAATATTTCTGGAATCTGCATCTGAAATAGCATTTACAGTAGTGGGACAACCAAAATACCCTTTTTTTGCCGTGTGTACCGCCGCAGGGCCACGGCGTTAAGGCCCTGATATACTTCAAACTAAATGGAACAACGAACTTATATGATGTCATTTTGAACAAAATCAGGCCGTAACGAAGTTGGTTTGGAGTTCGTTTAGGTAGTTCGAAACAGCTGACCAAAGCAAACTTTCTGGGGGACTTCGTTTGGGCTCCTTAACACCTTCGAGTTTCCATTGGTCCGTGGAGGTTTCGCAATCAGTGGGTGTGTTCTGAAACTCCACCTTCTTTTGACATGCTTCTTTTCTTTTTCTTTTTTTCCTGGTTCGTATCTCATTCAAGGGAGGTCAGGCAAGAGAACAACATATCCTATCCTTTGCAACATACATAGAATGTTGAATTACTGAGCTGGTACAGATATATCTGCACCTGTACGATCGCTCGTGGAGAGACTTTAAAGATTCAGAGAAAGCATTTATTTCATAGAAAGAAATGGCAACAAAGCTTGGTGTCGATGACCTGGAGTTATGCAAAAAGCGACATAGAGAAACATCAGATGCAAGTTTTCCAAAACCATGAAAGGAAAGAGTAAAGATAAAGTAGCAAATGCCAAATACATGTGTTTCAAATAAATGTTACACCATGCTGCTGCTGTTGTTGTTCTTTCAATAAGCGAATTAAAAAGGTATACAATAAATGAAATGCCAAAAGAACATACAATAATAAACCTTTGTTTTCATCAAATCATGACTCAACATAAATACTGATAAAATAAAGCAACAAACAGGTTTGTGTTATTGAGATGACTCCAATATTTTTTTCACATCATGCTAAAGTTTTCAGACTATGAGACATTCACACTTCCCATAAAGGTGCCCGTCTCACACCTAGATTGCCTACACTTCATCATTTCATCTTGTTGTGTTTAGGGGATACGCGAGAGCATCACAAGTCATGTTTACATTAATCTACACCCTGCCTCCAGCAGCGCGGGGGAAAACAGAATACCATAAAACAATACACCACAAACTACCCTTTTAAAACAAACTAATAAACAAAAAAAAAATAACTAAAAACTAAACCAGTTCAAAGCACACCATAAACTCCGCGTGTTAAAGTCGTTCACGAAACTATCGCCAGGTGGCGCAAAGGGACAGTTTGCAAACTGACTGGAATTATATGTTGTTTTGTAAATGGAGATCAAATAATGAAATAAAACAATAACATTATACTATAACATTATAACATCCTTAAAAATCATTAGAAAATTAATTTAGAATTAATTTTTAGAAAGTTTATTTCAAAACGTGAGATAATCGTAGGCTGCAGCCTAAGGCATAAAAAAACCATATATGTATATATGTGTATATATATAGATAGATAGATATGTATATATACACAAAGGCTCTTACTGCATGTTATGTTTATTAAACAGTCATTATGAAAACCATTAAAGCTACACAATTTCCTTATATTGTATTTCAAACGATTGAAGCAGCTTTCATTTCGATCTAAAGGCTAATTAAAGTATTTGAATGAAAATCCTGACTTTGGCTGTTGGTCCTCTGTACAAGGCTGCACGTTCATTTATTCGTGTCTGAATAATTTACTCTGACTCACACCATAAAAAAAAAAACCTTAAAAAAAAGTAAGTTGTGAGAAATCAAGATTAATAGGCTAGGACTGCGACATGAAAACTAGAAAATCATACAAAAAGTAGGATATTAACTTTGAATATTTGAGTTTTATAGGCTAGGTCTTTTTCGAGCACAAAAAATTTCAAACGATTGAAAAGGTGGCTTAATGATGAGTTTTATAGGCTAGGTCTTTTTCGAGCACATAGTTTGGCACTAGTCACATTAATGTCACAAATTATGAATGTCACATTTTATTCCTGTATACAGAGCCCATGACATGCCGAAAATTATGTCCATGAATTAAGAAATTTATCACTTTTTATTTTTCCTTTGTATTAATTAAAACATGTTTAAATAATAATGAAACCATTTAAAAAATAATAATAATAATAATAATAATAATACTGATAAAAATACGGTTTAGTATACAGAGTTAGGGCATAAGGGAGATTGGGGGAATCTGTAAAATATAAAAAAATGAATTGGACTACACAATACAACTTAAGAATTTTGTCATTTAATTAAAAATCAACCCCGATTCACAACACTTGTTTCAAAACGCAGAAATCAGGTAGAGCCCTGCCCGTGTAATGGATTGGCCAGGTTCCACCACCACCCAATCACAGCGATCCCTATCACCTGATTTCTGAGCACTTGCACCTGTCATCAATCAGCACCTCATCAACTGGCCTGTATATAAGCACACACCTCAAACACCCAAATTGTCTGATTTCGTACACACATAGAGGACTCTCTGAATCAGCTGCTACAGCTATTGGAATGACTTACCTGCTTTACTTACCTCCTGTGTTCCCCCTAGTGTCTCCTCATCTCCCAGTGTCTCCGTATCCTCCTAGTCCCAGACTGCTGAGGTGTGTGCTGTTCCTATGCACTTCCCAACTCCTGTAAGGACAAAGACTCTGATCACCATTCTCAGCATATCCTATGAACATATCCACAAACTTTATACTTGCCATATACATCACCGGATTCCTTACCCATACTCATTGTGACCAAATATCTTTGTAAAAACTAACCTGTTGTGTTTAGGTACCATGTCAGTCAACGAGTACTTGCTAGAGTTCAAGACTCTCGCAGCAGTAAATGGATGGAATGAGAGCGCGTTGCTAATGACATACAGACAGGGACTGGAGCCCCAGCTTTGCTAACAGCTAGCTGTGTATAATGATGCATTTGGTTTGAAGAAATTCATTCAGCTATCCACCCGTTGTTCCAACCGCATGCAGTCCTGTGTAGCAGCAACACCAGTCTCTGCCGCAGCCACTTACTTCCTCCGGCCAGAGCCCAGTTACCCTCCAGAACCCGATCCCATGATTGTGGAGAGGTAACAGTTGTCGTCAGCTGATCGGCAGAGAATGCTGACCCAGGGTCTCTGTTTGTATTGTGGAACTCAGGGGCATATGATCCTGGCATGTCCCCTTCGCCCTCCACGTCCTGTGGTGAGTGTGATTCAGTCTACTATAGTCAAGATGGAACAACTCACTGCCTGTGTAATGCTTACTGCCTCCAATTTTTCTGTTTCAGTATCAGCACTTATCTACTCTGGGTCAGCAGGGAACTTCATCTCAAGGAACCTCTGCCGCCAGCTCAAATTGCAAGCTACCGCCACCGAAAAGGTCTACCAAAGGTCTACCAAGTCAATAACCGGAAAACCACTTTGTCACAGACATGTGCGGCACCGTGTGGGACCCATCACTCTTCGTCTTGGCCTACTTTACTCGGAGGAAATCCATCTTTTGGTTCTGGAGGGGTCAACTGCCGACATCATACTAGGGCGCCCAACCTGCGGAGGTCCTTCCCGTAAATTCTACCTCCATTGAAAGTTCCCTCGAGAAGCAGTCCGTAGATATTCCAGCCTGCTATGCCCCCTTCAATGGCGTTTTTTGCCCCAAACAAGCCTCCCGCTTACAAACACGTCAGTGCCCTGTGGAAAAATTAATCCCCTGTCGCTTCCTGAGCAGAAGGCCATGGAGGAGTTATATCAAGGAGGTGCTGGGCCAAGGATCTGTCCATCCAATTCCCCCTGCTGTATCTAGCTGCTTTTTCGTTGCCAAGAAGGATGGAGGCTTGAGACCCTGTATCGATTACTGAGCCTTTAATAGCATCACCATTAAGTTCCGTTATCCTCTTCCCCTCATCCCAGGTGCTCTGGAACAGCTCCGTGGAGCCACCATCTTCACCAAGTTTGACCTCCACAGCGAATACATCATCATCCAGATATGTGTGGGGGATGAATGGAAGACTGCCTTTGTGACCCCTACTGGCCATTATGAGTACTTAGTCATGCCCTATGGACTTGCTAACGCCCCCTCCATATTCCAGGACTTTATGGACTAGGTGCTTCAGGACCACCATCTATACCTCAATCCACAAAACCACACTTCAAACTCATCTACTCCAGGAGCCAGGCTGAACATCTCCAGCACGTTACAGAGGTACTCCAACGCCTGAGAGACCACCATCTATACCTCAAGGCTGAGAAGTGCACTTTCCACCAACCCACTGTTCAATTCCTGCGGTATAATATAGATCATACCGCAATCCAGATGGACAAAGGGAAGGTGGAAGCTATACCTCCTGGCCAAAACCCACCACAGTCAAGGAACCGATTTCTCGGATTGCCAACTTCTACCATCGCTTCATATAGAACTACAGCCCTTAAGCTACCAGTCCACTCACAAGAATGATGCGAGGAAAACCCAAGGCCCTGTCCTGGACGCCTGCAGCCTTAGAAGCTTTCTCCTCCCTCAAAAAGTCACTCACTAGCGCCCCACTCCTGGAAAAATCCTGATCCTGACATCCCATTCATCATAGAAGTCGACGCCTCCACTACCGGAGTGGGGGCAGTGCTGTCCCAGCAGCAGGGGAACCCAGCACGACTCCATCCATGTGCCTTCCAGTATGTCCCACTAACACAATGCACCCCACCAAATAATACTGCACCTGGAGGAGCATTTAGTGAAGTTTTGATTAAAAAATTATAAAATAAATTAAGAGCCGAAGTTAAAGCAAATGCTGGAAGAGACAATCAAATGTGGGATTGATTTGATATAAAATTAGGAGTATTGGTAGCATGGTTAGCAAAATTAGGAATATTTTTAGGAGTTGCAGTATTAATAGGAGGATTGCTGTATTGCTGTGTGCTTCCCGTACTGAGGTCACTAGTTATCCAAGCCACAGCTAGGCAAATAGAAATTCTAAAATGTCAAGATAATGAGAAAATGATTTTGAAGGGTACACAAAATGTACATTACCAGGACTGGACTTATACTACCAACTGGGAGTCACAGACATTGACAAATGATGGAGACTCTAGTAACTCAACTAAGGACAAAGACGAGGTATAAAGATGAACTATACATGCCAGCCTAACCTCTGCCCAAGGGTGGGCCTTTAAGATGCGCAAAATGTCTGGGCTGAAGATCAACTATGCTATTTTTTTGTGATAACATCACAAAAAAATAGCATAGTTGATCTTCAGCCACTGAGACAACAACATTCATGTTTTGAATTTGTATTTCTGTTGTATACTACATAACTGTGACAACCACAGGCAAGTGCTGAACTGATTGCACACTCATGCTTATAACATTGTTTTATCTTTAATGAGGGGTAAGTGAGACTGGATCTTTTACTCCCTCCTAGTCAAGTGTGGGGGGAGAGGTTTGGTCCAGCTGCTCTGCCAGAGTGTTGTTACATAATCTAATCACTGGTGATAGAACTGTGTGACTTAATTTAGTCACTAGGTAGTGAAACTGATGAGACTGAATTATATGCCTTAAAGGGGAAAAAAAAAACTGTATAAAAGACTGGTCACCCACAGACTTGTCAGATCATCTGCATATCATCTCTAGACTGCTTTATCTCTCTGAGAATAAAAAAGGCTATTTTTTTCTGGCATTAAAACCCCAAGACTTCAAGAGTGATTCTTCATAAAAACCAAGAAACACCAAACAAGCGACAGACAGCTGAGTTGATCAAGTTTGATCAATTTAGCCTTCTCAAGCATCACAACTTATACTTACTTAAATAACATAAAATCTAGATCTGTACTAGATATAAAACACAAAGCATATTACAATGTTAGTTTAAACATTTAAAAGTGCACTGTTAGGCATATATCTAAGCGTTTGTGTGGAGAGTGAAAGCTGAAGTGCACTTAAATGCATGGATGCACCAGCATGATCACTTCATTTTGTTCTTCATAACAGTGGAAACAACTTGAATATGGCGTTATTTTTGCTGATAAAGATAAGACTAATATAACCATTCGGAACTGTAAATGGTGCACCCTTATTTTTGTCACTCAAAACACAAAAAAAACAAAACATTCTTCTTTAAAAAACTAAAAAAAAAAAAGAATAACAAAATAACACATTAATACAAAAAAAATTTTTTTTTGTTCCATTAATAATTTTTATGTGACATTGAAAAATAAACAGTGCTATTATCATCAGTGCTATAAGTCAGTTTTGCTCTAGGCTGTTCATCAAAAGCAGCACCAAAAGCAGCGTGCTTGCTGGCAGTCCAGTTCATTATGAAAAAAAAGGCCTAAATTTGTCGTGCTGCACGAGGGCGAGATGAGCAGAACACTTATTCTTGAAGTTTAATTTCACAATCAACAAAGGTAAACACAGGAACTCAGGTATGACATTTGTAGCATGACATTTAACAGCAGGCAAAGGAATAAGAACTGGAACACACTTTAAATGCACAGGAACTGATGAGGGGAAGACGAGGGACACCTGGAACTACTGAGACAATCAAACTACATTGGCAAAGGAATAGGAAGGACCAAATAAGGACAAACAGGAACATACATGTGACAATATTTTATCAGCATTTGAATACTATAATAAACACACAAGAATTATCAGCATGGTGACACTGTTTTTTTTTATTATTGCAAAGTGAGATGAATTAAGCAAGTGTCTTGTGTGCGCAAACACAATGGAAAAGGGAAGTTGGTAGTCCAATAGTAGAAACTAGTCAGTGATTTCAGCGACACAGGTTCAAATCCTGGATTGGGTGTTTGCAATTTTTTATATAATATATAAAATGATTAATACAGATGTGTGTATTCTGCAGTTTGCTGGTTAATGTTAATTTTTTTTTCTTTTCTTTTAGTAGTGTGACTATTCAGTCCAACTGGAGGAGGTTGGGCTTTGGGGGTAGTTCTGTATAGCTTTTGGGGGTTGAAATAAAGGTGTGAATCTCTTGCTCTTTCAAATGGAGAGTGTGGACGAATGTTGAGCATTTCAAACTTAAAGAGCAGGTTTAGGCATAGTGTTTGTTTTAGGACAAATGCCTCATTTGATTAGGCTTTTGGAGTTTTTGCAACGGCATACATAGTATTACATACAATATAATATGGTTTTGTTTTTTTCTCAGGAGACATGAGGCGCCTCTGAGAGAGAGACAAAGAAACTGGCCATAAGATAATTATTATTATTTTTTTTAAGATATATTTTGTTTTGTACTATTTTTCAGTTTTGAACTGTTGTAATTGTATGCAGCAACGCTGCAGTCGTTCTGGCAATACAAATGTTAAAATATATTGCAGTAAAAAGAAAACTGTCCCGAGACATCCCTAAATTCAATTAATATTCATATTAAAAGCAAATCCCGTTTTAATGACGTCACACTCAAACACAAAAACTCAAAACCTGAAATATAAATTCTCACAGAATGTATTCATTACTAATATATTGAACCATTCTCCTTATGTTTTTTTAAATCCCAAATAGAGTCAAGACATCAGAAAAGTATCCGTCTATGAATGTTTTATAGGCTATTCTTAGATTTGGGAAATACACATGCGTTAAGGACGTGACAAAAAAGAGTTTTTGGGAGACATTTTGTAGACTTTCTGTGATTTACAATGGACAAACCAGAAGCAACAATATCTACAGAATGGAGAAGGGTTGACCATTCACAAAACATAAAATATCAATTTTATTTCAATTTTCGTTTTTGTGTTTCAGAGGAAAAACAAAGCACAGGCAGAAGTAGCCTAATAATTGTGAAAAAGGAGACGTTTAAATTATTTATTAATAAACTAATGTTTTCTTGTCGGCTGCAAGATGAAATTCATGGTGCTAACTCTCATCTCCACAGTACTGGACACACCTTTAGCAACCTTCACAGATTACATAATCAGACATAAACATGCATTATTTTATAATTTCTTCAATAAAAAGTTCAATTAAAATCCCATTCATGCATGGGCAACATGTATAGGCCTATATATTTCTCATGTATGTGAGGCACCCGAAATTTAAGTTATTTCATTATCAGGAAAAAAAATCCAAGTGATCGCGAGGGTGCCTCCCTTTCATGCATGGGCATTAATAATTTTCAGCAAAAACACTTGAATATGAATAAAAATACAGCACATTTATTTTAGGTTACAGTATGGGATCTGCATTAAAAATAAATTTTCACAAATCTACAACCAAGACAGATGCAGTTATAACCTGTAAATTGAAGGCTATTTGACATTTTAAAATGATCTAATATGTTCATGCTCCAATTCATTGATCATTAGTTGTTCTTGATCAAGATTAAACGAATGTATGACTCTCATAAACTTGTTTTAATAAATCTCTTTTGCATTAAATTATACAGATACAAAGCAGGTTGTTAAATATTATTGTACAAATAATTATAAAATGCTATAGACTGTGAATAAGAGTGCAGTGTCACATTTTGCATATGCATTACAAACTGATGTTGTAATAAATGAAACTCATTTTTTTTACATGCAGTGATACAAAATAAAACCAAACAAGATTTGCACTGAAGAAAAAATATGTAGACACAAGAATAAATGGTGTAACCCCACAGCACATCTCTTGTGCGTCGCACTCAGCATTGTGCGCTCCGTGCAAATCTTGCACTTTAATTCGCTCCTGCATTTTTATGATTATTATTATTTCTTCTTTTTTACTAAAATTGTATGAAAGCAAGTAAAGAAGTCTCCCTTTAAAATCGCTGAAGTTGTCAATTAATTACGCTTTTTTTTCATGTGCACTTTGTTGATTATAATGAGAGAACTTGAGTTTTTAAAACGTGAGGACGTTTTATTAATCCGTCCATTCTTTTCAGTTTCAATGGTTTAGCTAAATCGTGGCCAAGTTTAATTTATTATTTTCTTGTTTTTGTTTTTTTAGACCTAAATAATAGGAGTGAAATTATTGTGCCTCACGTTTTACTAAGATAAATGGAAGAATTCATAAAACACACAACAGTTTCTTAATGAGTGTATACCATATCGGTAACACTTTACAATAATGTTGTATTAGTTAACATTAGTTGATCCATTAGTTAACATGAACTGACCATGAACAACACCTCTGTTCAGCATTAGTTAACCTTTGTTAACGTTAACTCACACATATATTACGGCATCTATTCACGTTAACAACGCAATTAGTTAACATTAGTTAATGCATTAGTTAACATGAACTAACCATGAACAACACCTATGTTCAGCATTAGTTCATATTTGTTAGTTTTAACTCACACATAATAATTCATCTATTCACGTTAACATCACAATTAGTTAACATTAGTTAAAGCATTAGTTAGCATGAACTAACCATGAACAACACCTATGTTCAGCATTAGTTAATCTATGTTAAAGTTTACTCACACATATATTAATGCATCTATTGACGTTAACAACGCAATTAGTTAACATTAGTTAATGCATTAGTTAACATGAACTAACCATGAACAACACCACTGTTCAGCATTAGTTAATCTTTGTTAGCGTTAACTCACACATATATTAATGCACCTATTAACAATGCAATTAGTTAACATTAGTTAATGCATTAGTTAACATGAACTAACCACGAACGACACCTATGTTCAGCATTAGTTAATCTTTGTTAGCGTTAACTCAAACATATATTAATGCATCTATTCACGTCAACAACACAATGAGTTAACATTAGTTGATGCATTAGTTAACATGAACTAATGCCTGTAAATGGCCTTAATGCTTTAAGGTTAACTTACTGTACATATTTACATTAGTTTACGTAGCAGTTGACACACTAAGGGTGAATATTTCTATATCTAATATAATCTAATATAACTCACCATCTTACCCATTTGTTAATGTTAGTTAATGCATTAGTTAACATTAAACATAACTAACAATGAAAGTGGCACCGGTAGAGATACTACGCATCTGTTCAGCATTAATTAATCTTTGTTCAATGTTAACTTGATTCATATACTAATGTATTAGTTAATACATTGGTTTACATGAACTAACAATGAACAACTCCCACTCTTCAGGATTACTTAATGTTTTTTTTTTTTTTAATGTTAACTTACACATTTACTAATGCATCTCTTCACATTAACAGATTAACTAGTTAATGATGTGGTCCATGCATGGTAACACTTTATAATAACTGCACGCTATTTATCATTAGTTAAGCATTAGAAAACAGTTAATTCATCATTTATAAAGCATTAATAGACATTAATAAGCAGTTTATAAATACAGATATAAATGTTTTATACTTGATTTTAAAGCATATATATATAATGTATTTAATAATTGTTTTTTTCATACTTGATTAATGATCAATTTATCATTTCTAAATGAAGTATAGCATTATTTACACACCAGTTATTAAGGAGTTGTCAGTGGTTCATAAGATCACTTAGAAATTGTAAATTAAATGATTAATAACTATTTAAATGTGCATTCATACATCTTATTATTCAGACATATAGTAATAGTTACTTAGAGTGTTAATAAATGATTTATTAACATGTATTTCTACTGTAATCCAGGGTAAGGGGTTTAATTCAGGTAGTTATAAAACATATGTAGTTGTTAACTATTTTTGTGAGCTCATCTAAAGTGGAGGACTATTTATGGCCTTGTAAAGCTTTTACAAATGAGATTTAAAAGGCTGTTAATATTTCTATGTTCTGTATCACTGTGTTTTTGTGTTTGTTTCCTTTTTTCTGTTTAGAAGATAACTGAGCCCTTTAAATATCCTTTATAAATGCTTTACAAGGCATACAGGCAATAACTAGTCCTCACTTTAGATGAGCTCACATAAATAGTTAACTGACCATTACTAAATGCCTTTATAACTACCTGAATTTACTACATTTACTTACAATTTCTTGTGAAACTTATGAATCACTGGCAACTCCTAAATAACTGGTTTGTAAATTAATGCTATACTTTATTGAGAAATGATAAATTGATCATGAATAAAGTATGATAATTACAATGATTAAACACATTATAGATATGCTTTTAAATCAAGAATAAAGCATTTATATCTGTATTTTATAAACTGCTTATTTATGTCTATTAATGCTTTATAAATTATGAATTATCTGTTTACTAATGCTTAATTAATGATCAATAGTGTGCAGTTATTATAAAGTGTTACCAAAATATATAATAATCTTCAGGTTCCATTTGCAGAGCGAAATGAGAATGGTCCAGCATTTACAAATAATTCTTATTCACTCTGTTATTATTCTTGACTTTTCAAATTGCTAACACTTTGCATTTTTGAATTATGCCTTTTACTGTGTGACCAAAAATTGTGAATTGTGACTTTGATCGCGCTGGTGCCTAACGCGCGCATATTCATTGGAAACAGCAGTCGTTCATCGAGCCATGCCCGCGAGCAGTGGTCCACTTTGGCATATTTTTGCTCATTATGATTTTTTTTTTTTTTTTTTCCGTCGATACTGAAACACGTGTGATAATGAATAAGAGTTTAGCTTCAACTGGGCCACATGGGCCACAATGGGGCAACATGTTTTGATTTGTCCGGAATGAGAGAGATAAGCCCAACCTTACCTTATGTATCGCTTTAAATTATTTTTAATTTTTATTATTCTTTTTTTGTTTATAAGCCTATATTATTATATATTGCAATTATATTTATCCATTAATATTATATATTTGTAATTCTTGTTCTGTTCTGATAAATTTGTTGAATTTATAGGATTTGTTGTAAAGTGAAGGGAACTAAAAATATCGTGTTGGTAGATTAGCCTATAGCATTATAAGGCCTGCCGTTATTATTTCTGAATGTAATAAAATGCAACTCTTACAAACTTAATTTATTTTTTAGCGTGTTTTCGTGTGTGTTTTTATCCAGCTTTATTTTTCCATTGCATCTAAAAATGACTTTGTGCATCACATTAACTCCGCGCGCTCAATCTGCCAATCTGCCTCTCGCGTTTGTTCAGCTGTGGAATGATTTCAAAATGTTTGATATAAAGGTTGCTGTCACATTTTATACAGGAATTGTTCATTTAAAAAAAAAAAAAAAAGAAAGAAAGAAAAAATCTAAATATATTGTTAGTTTTATGCTTGCATGCAATCAAGGTCTTCAGATACAATATAAGATACAAGTATATTTAGACTATTTAACATGTACTGTGACATTTTATCACCGTTTTCAACTTATAAACTCCTTGAAATTTTAAAGTCATTTTAATAGTATTGAAATTCAAGTTGAATCTAGTATAAACAAAGGTTTTAATTGCTTAAATTATTTCTATGAATTAATAAGTTTAGCATGACTTTTTCATCATAGCATTTTTTTTACGAGCTGTATTCCGTTTTTCTGAAACCAAGCACCCACCCACTTTTTTCTTTTTTTTAAAATCTATTAATCACTCGCATATCTCCTACAACCTACAAAAAAGGCTAATAGAGGTTCTTTCTTTTATTATTTATTTATAATGTTTATATCTTGAAGAGGCCTAAGTATTTATTCTTTAATAAAATAAGGGACAGAATTAGGGACGATCCAAATATTTGTAATGTACAATAATATAGGCCTATATCTGCCTGCAGTTAAAAAGTTATATTTGTTTTGATTCACCCATTTATGTAGGATACAATTATTCTAAAAATAAAAATAAATAATGTCATAAAAACGCCATGGGCCTGAATAAATCATTACATAATAGAATTAGTAAATTAATATATGAAAATAAAATAAATTAAAAATGGCATGGGATTTTAAAGTATGACAACTGAAGGTCTATGAACGTTTCTATGAGATATGATGCATTTTTTTTAAACAATGGCACGTAAAGTTTTTCAACTAAAATATTTTTTCAACCATATAGCCTGTGAATAAATAAAATGCATACTTTCCAATGAAAGAACACTGAGAGTGTAGGTTGCTTCTGGTGTTTGGTTTACTACAACAAAATAATAACAAACAATAATAAAAAACAACATACATTGTTTTTAAAACAACAATATCAAAAAAAAACACATCTCCCTCAAGTAAAATGATTAATGTTTTCCCGCCTTGCTAAATGTTGGGCTCATGATCAGTAAGTTGTATTCGCCTCAAACTAATTTAGTAAAATCAAACCGCGGCCGGTGAAGCTGAGTCAGTTAGAGCTCGCGCTGTGAAGAGTGCGCTTGGTCTTAAAGCCTGCCTCAAACATCAACGTTCACAAACTTCTACGATTTTCTCAAAAATAATGATTAATTATCAATTGAGAATTTGTTATTATTTTGGTGTAGTGAAAATAATAATATGGGCTGCGAGAAAATAATGAATAAAAAGAGTAGGGCTGCTATGAGTGCAGGCATGTTTCAACCCATTAACATGAGGCATGTTTCAACCCAGTAACAACACACCATTCCTTACAGCCAAAAACAGACCGAATTCAGTTCAGCTGGAGGGGGCTGGGGGGTAGTTCTGTATAGCTTGTGGGGGTCGAGATAAAGGTGTGAATCTCTTGCTCTTTCATATGTGACAGTGCCTTATGAGGGTATCAAACTTGCAGAACAGGTTTTATGACAACGTTAAAGAAAGGTTTGATCCACTTCAAATGTTTACCAACCACTGCTGTTTACACATGAGGCTACTCTGATAAGAAACAAAAAAACAAAAAAAAAAAAAATAAACAAATAAAAAAATACAAAACTACACTGATAATAACACATAAAACTGATGCAAACTGTTTCATTAGGGCTGGGCGATAGATGGGGCTGGGCGATAAAAAAAAATCCCTGATTTTTTTCACAAAAAAAATCAGTTTTACGATTTAAATCGATTTTTTTTTTGCCTCCCTACTTAAAATCAATATTCAAATGACAAAGAAATTGTTCAAAACAAGTTTTAATATAATTCTTTATCATTTACCAGTCAAATTTATAACTGAGACAAGATGATTAATAAAAAGCAGTAACGTTATTACCTTAATGCTGGAAAGACCTTTATTTTATTTATTAATTTTTTTTAATTTTTTTTTAATACTAGCCCACCATGCAATCATACAATTTCCCTCCACGCTCGAGCATTTAATAATCAATCCGCTCCGCGTTCACTGATACCAGAAACACTGTTCCGCACTCGCTCAGTGGATAACGTTGAAATGTTATTTTCATAATGTAGCCTATAAAAATAAAATAAAAATAAATAAATAAAAAAATAAAATTACAGGACAGTTTCAAAGGGGATTAGGCTATTGTGTGCAAACGGTTATAACCAAACGCAAACGTGTCAGCATTGTGCAGCATTAAAAGGTATAATTGCTGCTTTCTGCTGTGCAAATTTTGTTTGTATTGAAAATAACAGTACATTTTCGGTTATTTTATCTACAGATCGATGCATTTCTTACAGATTTCAGATACAGATGAAGTACTGTAAGATTACATTTGTTTGAATGCATTATTGCGACAGCGATTACGTGTGAATGTGCTGTATTTGTTTAAATCACGCTTTAACCCGAAAATAACCAGTAAAAGGAACAGACAAACTCCTTGAGAACTAGCCTGTAACATATCCCGCTCGACTATTGCCGTCATTATAATCTTCTGATCGGAGAGATTATGTGTATCAAGCTATAGCTAAATATGTTTATCATGTGAATTCTTGCTAAATATGCAGTTATATTACGGGCTGTTGGCATGACTTGTACTCGTGATGGAGCAGTGTTGGAGAGAGTGAAAACCACGACGCTCCGACTTTTAAAAAAAAAATCCGCTCCTCTTCAGTCAGAATCACACCGCTCCACTCATACTCTGCTCAGCAGCGTGTCTCAGACGCGCGGGGAAGGGTTGAGCCCAATCACAACTACAAGCCCTGAGTGGAGCGTCGGCCGTTTTATTTTGTTGCGTCCATACAATATTTTTTTAGAGTGTGAAATATAAATTTTCACAGAATGTAGCCTATTCATAAACAATAGGCTTATATTAAACCATCTCTTTAAGTTTTTCTAAATCCCAAACAGAGTCCAGACATCAGTAAAGTATCCATCTATGAACATGTTTTATAGGTGACAAAAAACACCAGTTTTGGGAGACATTATATTTTGTAGACTTTATGTGATTTAAAATGCACAAGCCAGAAGCACAATATCTGCAGAGAAGGGTTGGCCATTCTCAAAACATAAAACATCAATTTTATTTAAATTTTCGTTTTTTGTGTTTCAGAGGGAAAATCATTGTTAAGACATCTCTCCGTTACAGACTTTTCTGAAAGAAGAATTTATGCAAACGAGCATAAAATGCTTTAAAAACTTTAACAGCCATTAACAGAGATTACTAAATAGAACTTCAACAGATCCACCTAACACTTAACAATTTACTAGTCAATACACATTCATTTGTCATTATTCAACTAATCACAGCTTTATATTAAATTTACATCTATAATCCATAATGAGCCTTCATATATTCCGCACTCAAGAACATGCATTAAGTTTGCCACAAAGCACAGGCAGAAGTAGCTCAATAATTGTGAAAAAGGAGACATTTTAATTATTTATTAATAAACAAATGTTTTCTTATCGGCTGCAAGATGAAATTCACAGTGCTGTTTTACAATTTATTTATTTCATTTATTTATTTATTTTTACTTTACTTTAATTATATGAAAGCAAGTAAAGAAGACTCCATTTAAAATCACTGAAGTTGTCAATTAATGAAGCTCTTTTTTACATCGTGTGTATTTTGTTGATTATAATGACTTGAGTTTAATCATGAGGACGTTTTATTAATCAGTCCCCTCCTCTTTAGAGTTTCAGTGATTTAGCTAAATCGTGCAGGTTTTAATTTATTCGTTTCTTGTTTTAATTAGGCCTAAATAATGGGGAGCGAAATTATACAGTCCCTCACGTTTTACTAAAATAAAGAAAATTATATACAACACGCAAGCCTAGCTCACAATAGGCTACCCACTCTTAATGCTCTGATGCAAAGTAAACCACAATTTCTTTTGAATAATATAACCATTAATATATTATATAAATAATACTGCACACTATTTAAATGTGTCAAATCTAAAATATGGTGTAGAGAAAATATAAGCACAGGCTCATAGGCTTGATATTTATCCTGCTTGAATTTGTTCTAAGAAACACACATATCTTCATAAGGACTAAACTTTCATCTGTGAATATTAAATATTTTTTCTTTCATTTTCCCCGACTGCAGTCAAATATAACCCTTTGGTGAGGCAAAGCTGACATCTATTTGAGAAAATGTGCTTTGATGCGCTTGTTTGAAAAGTTGTGATTAAAGCACCACTCAGCAGTCAAAACTTTGCAGACGCTGCGGCGGCGGTGTGTGCGGCGGTAGAACCAACGTTTTGGATGGCCACCTACTGTATATCTACAGAAAGCTTGAAATGTCTACAGTGAACCAATTCAAAATTAAAGCAAATACTCCCTGATTATGCGCATCCTGTGGGGATGAGAGTCAGCACCGTGAATTTCATCTTGCAGCCGACAAAAAAAACATTAGTTTATTAATAAATAATTAAAATATTTCCTTTCACAATTATTAGGCTACTTCTGCCTGTGCTTTGTGGCAAACTTAATGCATGTGCTTGAGCGTGGAATATATTAGCTAAAGCTCATTATGGATTAGACTGTTAATTTAATATAAACATGCGATTAGTTGAATAATTAATTAAATGAAAGACTACTAGTAACTAGAAAAATCTTACGTGGGGGGCAGACCTATTAAATACCCTCTAGACATCTCCGTTAAAGTTTTTAACCCTTAATCACTGTTTGGGGTCATTTTGACCCCACTGGACTTTCCTTCATTTTTTAAAAGTGTTAACTTCATCTCAGGGGCATGAAACTATGTGACTTTTCCTAAATAATCTAACTAACCATGCCACAAAAAAACTGTGGTTGATTTGGGTTGTTCTAAAGGTGTGTAAAAAAAATTTACCATTTAAGGTATTTTGTGGTCAAATGACCCCACATTGACCCGAAAATGAATGGGAAAATGAAAAAAACCCAAAACACTTTTTTAAATTTTGTTTGTCAAAAAAAAATAACAGTTTAAATCCCATTATAAATCTGAAAATTTCTAACAATAACCCAAGGTCTGGTCCTAGAGCATAAATAAAAGTTAGAACGACTTTCTATCTCATACACACACACACCACACACACACACACAACAAATGTATGTGACTGCAACAGAGAGCATTTTTAAAGAATTGGCAAATAAATAAACAAAAAAACTGGCATAAATCTAAAAAAAAATTACATTTAAATCAAGGGCCTGGTCCTCCTAGAGCATAAACACAAAAATGGAACGAGCTTTCTATCTCAACACCACACATACACACACACACACACAAACACACAAAACAACACACACCACACACACACACACACACACACGTGACGCAACAGAGGAGCATTTTTATAGGAAATTGGCAAATAAAGAAAACAAAACTGCCATAAATCTAAAAAAAATTACATTTAAATCAAGGTCTGGTCCTAGAGCATAAACACAAGGTGGAATGAACTGTCTTTCTATCTCATTACACAAAACACCACACACCACACACACACACAAATGTAGTGACTGCAACAGAGAGCATTTTTATAGAAATTGGCAAATAAAATAAACTAAACTGGCATAAATCTGAAAAATGTTACATATGCAACATGGAACAAGCATGTTCCATAATTGGTTGATAAATAATTTTTCTGGAAATAAATAGTATGTGATTATACTCATGTCATAGTGGTGACTTGTAATGTTTCTGCAAATGTATGTATTATAATTTGAAAAGCGAGATCATTCAAAATATATCAGACAACAACAACAAACTCTAACTTTGACAAAAATACAGATTTTTTATGTATTTCAAAAATGTTTTAAATATATATTCACAAAATATATATCATGAAAAATTGTGAGGAGAAGTTGAAGCATCAAGAAAAAAAAGAAAAGTGAAAATGAATGAGTCTCTATGGACCTCTATTGGATACATGTGGTCATTGCACTTTAATTCCTTAACTAGAAAAAAAAGTTTTTCGACTAACCTCAGATGGCAGTATTCTATCCCTAACCACATAGATGTCAACGACCCGCACCACCACAGGTAGATCCAATTGCAGTATGTTTTATTAGGATAATCCAAATCTCATTCTCAGCCACTGGTTCACAATCCAGGTAAGCAGTCCAGAAAACAAAACAATAAAACGACATCCGAGAACCACGACAAACCAGGGTGACATTCACAAGGACTCCGTAACAATGACAGAAACAACCAGGGTACTTTATACACAGGTGCAAACAATGTAAGTGGTGACAGCTGAATACAATGAAACAGTGATGAAAGATTAAGGCTCATGGGAAGTTATTTCTGAAGGGGGGGATGACGATAAGGGGAAGTGAGACCTCTAGTGGCCACACAGGGAGAACACAGAACAGACACCGTGGACACTACCCCCCCTCTACCGGAGCAGCTTCCAGATGCTCCTCAGAACAAAATAAACACAAAACAAAGAGACCAGGAGGGAGGTGGACTGGTGGAGGCAGAAGGTGGCCCGTGTAGGGGAACTGGGGCCGGCAGCGATGGCTCCCCTGGTAGAAGATCAGGGGGCCATGGTGGGACCCGAAAGTTCAGGGGACCATGAGGGGGACCAGGCAGTTCAGTGGCCACGGTGGGACCCGAAAGTTCAGGGGACCACGAGGGACCAGGCAGTTCAGGTGGGGGACCACGAGGGGCCAGGGCAGTTCAAGGTGGCCACGGTGGACCCGAAAGTTCAGGGGACCACGAGGGGGCAGGCAGTTCAGGTGGCCACGGTGGATCAGCCATCTCGTTGTGCAGTCATCCACTTTCGTTGTGCAGACGGCCAGGGAGGAATTCGCCATTTGAGTGGCCACGAACGGAACCTGCCAATCGGGGAGCCAGTAAGGAGCAGGCTGTGCGATGGCCAGGTCACACGCATTGGGAACAGCATCGGGAACGCGGCCTCAGACAAGGGCACCGCCTCGGGAACGGCCTTGGACACGGGTATCGCCTCCGGAACAGCATCGGGCACCGCCTCGGGAATGGCCTCAGGAACGGCATCGGACAAGGACACCGCCTCGGGAACGACCTCGGCATCGGGCACCCGCCTCGGGAACGGGTCTCCAGGAACGGCCTCAGGTACGGCCTCAGGAACACACAACACGCCTCGGGAACGGCCTACGGGCACGACCTCGGGGCTCCGCCTCGGGGAACGGCCTCGGGCTCGACATCGGACACACACCGCCTCACACACACGGCCTCGGGCTCGGCCTCGGGCTGGACCTCGGGCACTGCCTCGGCATCGGGCACCGCCTCGGGAACGGCCTCGGCATCGGGCACCCCGCCCTCGGGAACGACCTCGGCCTGCGCACGGGCACCGCCTCGGGCCACCGCCTCGGTCTCTGGAAACAACATCGGGCACCGCCTCGACCTGCGGAAACGGCATCGGGCACAGCCTCGGCACCGCCTCGGCATCGGGCACAGCCTCGGGCACTGCCTCGACCTCCGGAACAGCATCATGCACCGCCTCGGCATCGGGCAAGCCTCGGCACAGCCTCGGCATCGGGCACAGCCTCGGCATCGGGCAACAGCCTCGGCAAACGGCATCGGTCACTGCCTCGGCACGGGCACCGCCCTCGACCTCCGGAACCATCTCGGACAGGGAACGGCCCTGGACACGGGCCTCGCCTCGGCCTGCGCATCGGGCACCACCTCGACCTCCGGAACAGCATTGAGCAACCGCCTCGGCCTCCGGAACCATCTCGGGCACCGCCCCGGCCTCCGGAACCATCTCGGGCACCGCCCCGGGGGGGGGCCTCCGGGACCATCTCGGGCACCGCCCCGGCCTCCTGAACCATTCGGCATCGCCTCAGCCTCCGGAACCATCTCGGGCACCGCCTCGGTCTCTGGAACAACATCAGCCCCGCCTCGGCTCCGGAAACCCTCTCGGACACCGCCCCGACCTCCGGAACCGCATCGGGCACCGCCTCGCACCTCCGGAAACGGCATCTATGCCACCGCCTCGGCATCGGGAACGGCATCGGGCAACCGCCTCGACCTCCAGAACGGCATCGGGCACCGCCTCGACCACCAGGACAACATCGGGCACCGCCTCGACCTCCAGAACCACATCGGCACCGCTTCGGGAACCTTTGGACACCGTCCACCTGGACGACAGCGGCCTGCTCGGGAACGTCCTCCTGGACGGCAGCGGCCTGCTCGTGTCCTCCGGGACTGCAGCGGCCTGCTCGGGAACGTCCTCCTGGACGGCAGCGGCCTGCTCGGGAAGTCCTCCTGACGGTGCAGCGGCCTGCTCGGGAAATCCTCCGGGCTTTGAGGAACGGCTGACGCCTGTCCTCCTCCTCCTGCGGCCGATCTATGATGGCGTGCCGGTGGCTCCTTGACGGCATAAATCAGGCGTTGAGTCAACCATCTGTCTGCCAACCACAGTGTAGATTCGACCATCCTGTGCATGGTGCTGGGCTGGCGGTCATCTCGTGCTGTGGTGCTGGGCTGGTGGCGGGCCTATCTTGTTGCATCTGTGCTGTGGTGCTGAACTGGTGGCCATCTTGGGCATTGGCGCTGGCTCAGCGGCCGTGATGTGAACACTCCTGGGAAACTCTGGGATCTGGCACATCCTGGAAAAATAAATTAATACGGTGCGGCCATTTGGGCTGTGGCGCTGGGCGGCGGCCATCTTGTGCTGTGGCGCTGGGCTGTTGTTGGCTCTGGCGCTGGGCTGGCGGCCATCTTGTCTGGAGATTCAAGTGTGGTTGATGTATCCCACTGAGCACGATGGCACAGGTAACGGGTAAACCCCCCAAAAGTCTAGGATCTCCAGCCCCTTCATCTCCCACTGAGGCAAAGGGTCATCCATACAATTGTTAAAAAAAGTCCTTCATCATTCTAACCCAACCGACCGCCATGGTCAAAACAATTGCGCCAGGCTCCACCCTCACTCCCCCTTGACAAAGGTTGGTTAAGTTCCGGAGTCTCCCCCTCCGTTCCTCCATGGTGGCTGGGGAACGGATTCGAAATCCCACACCGCTGGATCTAGGCCTGACAGCGTCCTTCCTGCCCTGCGTGGCACTGGCTCTGAGGCCATCGTGGGCAGTGGCGCCACCATGGCGGACTTGCGCTTCCTCTCCCCTCTCTCCGTCCGCGCCATGGTGAGACAGTGGCACTGATCCGTCCCCAATGAGCCCAGGGTCGAAGGGGAGCCACGGTTGAGAGCGATGTTGCACCTCCTCTCGACCATTCCCTCCTTGGCGACCTCACCTGGTTCCCCCGAAGACCACCAGGCGAGTTCCCTCAAACCTGCTCCTCTCCCGCACTGTGGTCTGGGGGAGAATCCTCGAAAACATATCTGCTGGATCTAGGTTGTGACGGAGTCCTTCTGTCACGACCCGCAATGAATCCAATCACCAATGCAGTATGTTTTATTTAGGATAATCCAAAATCTCATTCTCATCCAGGCAAAGGTCACAATCCAGTAAGCAGTCCAGAAACAAGAAACATAAACGCACATCCGAGAACCACGACAAACCAGGGTGGGACATTCAACAAGGACTCCGTAACAATGACAGAACAAACAGGGTATTTATACACAGGTGCAAACCATGTAAGTGGTGACAGCTGAATACAATGAACAGTGATGAGCAGATAAGGCTAGTGGGAAATGTAGTTCTGAAGGGGGTGACAATAAGGGGAAGTGAGGGACCTCTAGTGGCCCCAGGGAGACACAGAACAGAGTGACAATAGAGCAATGTCCAAAAACTATTTAGATTTAATTAAGATCATAATTTAAGTGATTTTTTCTTTAAAAAAATCATATTTCATGTGCCAATTTATGGCCTAGTTATGTAATTGTGCAGTAAATAGGTAAAAAACTTAAAAATTTCCACAAAAACACAGCATAAATGTATAGTTCAGAAATAAATAAAAAAAATTATATATGGTTTTCCATATAAAAAAATTTATATTTCCTTAAGCAATCGCTCTTTAAATGTTTGGGGTCAATCTGACCCCAAACATCTTAAGTGTTATCCTTTTTAACAGTGATTAAGGGTTAAAGCATTTTATACGTGTTTGTATAAATTCTGCTTTCATAACAGTCCGTAACGGAGAGATGCCTTTTCAGATGCCTCTGAAACACAAAAACGAAAATTGAAATAAAATGTATATTTTATGTTTTGAGAATGGTCAACCCTTCTCCATTCTGCAGATATTGTTGCTTCTGGTTTGTGCATTGTAAATCACAGAAAGTTAACAAAATGTTGTCTGCCAAAACCTCAGGTCTTTTTTGTCAAGTCCGTAAGGCACATGTATTTCTCAAATCTAAAATAGCCTATAAAACACGTTCATAGACGGATACTTTACTGATGCCTGGACTCTGGGATTTAGAAAAACATAAAGAGATGGTTCAATATATTGGTAATGAATACATTCTGTGAGGATTTATATTTATATTTTGACTGCGAATGTCACGTCAGTAATGCTGGAATTACCTGATAATGAAACTAAAAATAATTAGGCCTACATGATGTCTCGGGACAGTTTCTTATTACTGCAATATATTTTTACATTTGTATTGCCAAAACGACTGCAGCATTGCTGCGTACAATTAAAACTGAAAATAGTACAAAGCAGCATAGGCTATACAATAAGAACAAAAGTTTTTGTCTCTTTGGCAGCTGCGCGTCTCTTTTGCCAGTTTCTTTGTCTTTCTCTCAGAAGCGCCTAATGTCTCCTATGATAAAACAAAAACATATTATATTGTATGTAATACTCTTTAGGCCTATGCAGTTGCAAAAATTGCAAAAGCCAAACCCAACGAGACATGAAAACACTTTGTCTAAACCTGCTCTACAAGTTTGAAACCCTAATCAGACACTGTCCATATGAAAGCGCAAGAGATTCGTAATAGACTGCGCCATAGACCAACTCAAACCTGGTCTAAAGTCTGGCGCAATGTTTTTTCTTTCTTATTTAAAGAGCGTGTTAGTATAGGCAGGTCCACAACGCGCGTACACGCTGCTTATTAAACACAGGGACACACAGCAGCACACAAACATGCCAAATATTAAAAATTAAAGGATTGCAATGCATAAGAATTTTTTGTAGGCTAATTAAATCTAAAAATGCCTACATGTCATAATGGATAGTCATCGCATGTATCAGAATTAGGCTATCTATTTGCTCGCACACGAGCAGCTCCGTTTCATTTCGGAAAAGCGTTCTGTCTTTGTGCTTGCCAAATTCCGCCGTGTAAATAGCAAATCCGTCATGGCACGAGCGCAACTGGCTCTTAAAGGGAATGGAAGATGAGACTCTGATTGGATTATTGCATGTTACGCCCAAAAAACACCCATTACTCATTAAGAGAATAGGGACAACCCGTTTAGACCATGCGCCCGGGCGCACCAACCATTTTTCCGTTGTTAAAATAGCAAAAGTGGATTTGGACACACCCTGAGTGCACCTGCGCCGTGCGCTTTACACTTTTAGATCGTTAAAATAGGGCACACACTCTTCATTCATCTCACTTTGCAATAATAAAAATAACCATGTCATCAAGCAGATAATTCTTGAGTGTTTAAATGCTGCTCATAAATATAAAAAATTGTTGGCCCCATTCCTGATTTCTTAAGTTAATGCTGATAAATAGAGAGAGAAAAAAATACATTGAAAAAAAAAAACCAACAAAAAAAACCTAGTTTGCCTATTCTTAAACTTGGATCTCATTATATTGAAGTATCAATTCAAACACCAGAAGCAACCTACACTCTTTTTAATAGTTCTTTCATTAAAAAGTATGCATTTTTATTCATTCACAGGCTATATGCTTGAAATAATGTTTTAGTTCAAAACTTTAAGTGCCATTGTTTAAAAAAATGCTTTATTGACTGACATTTCATAGACCTTCAGTTTTTTTTTATACTAGAGTTAACTTGAATCTCAATACTATTAAACTGATTTTAAAATCTCAAGGAGTTTATAAGTTGAAACAGGTGAAAATATCACAGTGCATGTTAAATAGCCTAAATGAACTTGTATCTTGTATAGTAACCGAAGACCTTGATTGCATGTTACCATGAAACTAACAATATAATTTGATTGTTTTTAAAATGAACAATTCCTGCATAAAATGGGACAGCAACCTTTATATCAAACATTTTTAAATTGTCCACAGATGAGCAACACTGGAGGCACAACTAAAAAGTGTTTCATTCATCCAATTAAAAAAATGTAGGGTAATGATTCACATATATATTTTTTAACTTGAGCCAATGAAAAATAAATAACTTGCCCTTAGAAATTGGATGTTGTGCCAGGCTCCTCGGTTATTGCTTTTTTGCAGTATTTGCATTCTGCTTAGTGCTTCCTTTTTTATTTGATTTCTTGACAGGAGGAATTATAAAAAGTATAAACAAATCTTAATGTTTTCACATACTAATACAAAATGAACATGCATACTACAATGTAATGTACAATTGCAATGTAATGTACACTGGTTTTCTTTACATATTTGTAGTTTTTGTTGAACTCTTGCAGATGCAGTCATGAAAGAACTCATTAAAGATGATTAAAAAGTAATCTCTTGTCATTTCAAACTATTTTTTTTAATTTCCATTTAATAGATCAGATCATATTTTCAATTGCAAATAAGGCTACTAAAATGTCTTTGCAGACCTACAGTATATGTCTTGGACAGGTACAACTAAGGGGATAGGTATTAATTTATTATTTACAATTTTAATGCAGTATTATTGCACACTGCCTTTACTATGAATAGAATGAGTTCTATTGAATACAATGTTGTCATCCAGCCTTGGAATATAGCCTACCTGATGGTGACATGTTCATGGTGTTCAATAAAGCTCATAGTAAGACAAGACTGAACTCTGGCCTTATTAACAATTAAAATAGTTCAGTTGGTTTAAATTGAGTGCAACAGGGATGTCTGAAATTAGTCCAGCATTAGTCCAACACATCATAAAAACTTGTATAAACGTCTGTATGTGACATTGAAAAGATGTCAAAAATTATGTAAAAACTAATTTAGAACCCTGAAATGGTGGACATTAATTTAAAAAAAAAAAAAAAAAAACATTTAAAAATACCTCTTTCAAAGTTCACTATTTGTCACTTGGACATCAATAGTGAACTCTTAAAAGACGTCTACAACAGACGTCGCAAAAACACCCAATGTCTCCCCAAAGTGGACATCTGAACGTTCACTATTTATGTCACTTGGACGTTAATACTGAACGCTAAAAAGACATCTAAAAAAGACATTGCAAAAACTCTCATTTTGGCTCCTCAGTGGACGTGTTCTGAACGGTCGCTATTTATGTCACTTGGACGTTAATACTGAACGCTAAAACTTTCATTCTAGCACCTCAGTGGACGTCTTTTGAATGTATGACAAAGACGTTAAATTGACGTCTTTTGGATGTGTCTTTGCTCAGTGCAGCTTCACTTTTTGTAGAGAGATTTAAACATCTCTCAGTCCCTCCAGGATTTCACGATATTTTTTTGTGATTTTTGCGATCAAAATGACTGATTTTGCTGCGGCTTTTCTCAAAATTTGCGATGATATTTGCGGCATTTCTTATTGTTTTGCAGTGAAAATATACCACAGACAACATTCTTCTAACACTGTTATGACTTTTCTGACTTCGAGAACCACCGTAGGTCTCCAGACTAACATTTGAGGACACCAGCACCAGTGCCATTAAGTTCTACAGAATGTGTCACCAGCACCTGACAGTAACCCCAATCACACATGTACATCTCGGAGACATCTAATGTCTGCATTTACATATGCAAGATGTATTTTTAAGAGGGCTTGTTCATCTGCAGTATGTCTCTAAGATGTTTCCTGTCAGATGTCAACTGGACATTTATTAGAACGCATGTAAAACTGCTTCTGAGACATTTATCAGAGTACAGATAGATTTTTAGCAGATGTCTTACAAATGTAATAAATATATTACAGCTGATAAAATGTACTTTTATAACTGTCATTCATAATGTCTAACTATAATTTAATGAATACAAAAATATATAGGCTATATTAGGGAGTGGAAATGACCTATAAGTACTTCTCTGTAGCCATCTACTAGTGATCATTTAATATCTTTTTTATTTTTTTTTAAATAAGTGTTTATTTTCCTACATTATAAAACTTTTAGTTTTATACATGTGGGAAACCTATTAAGGATGAATTAATATCATCACATTAAAAATAACTTTCAAATTAGTGTAATACTTAAAGCATTGAAGTGCTGGGAAAAGTTGTGTGAAGCATTTAAAAACACTCAAAAACATTAGACCATTTCTGCCACAAGTTGTTCCTGTAGTTTTACTGTTAAATCCATGGTGAATGATATTTGTGTTTACTGAACAATGTTTTTCCTGGTTTCCACATCAGTGGCGTTTGTTCTGATATCTGTAGCTTTAACAGAATTCTGCGCTGAATTTGAATGCTTCTCACAAGATCTCACAGAGATGTTTTTGATTCTGTGAGGAATTTGACTACTTTCTTCACACTGTATCTGCCAGCGCTGTGTACATCAGTGTTGCGTGATCTAGATCAGCCCGCAGCTCTGGCTCGAGCATAAAAGCTCTCCGCTCCGCATACCCAAAAACAAAAACCATACCAAAAAAAATTTGACACACTACAAAAATTGAAAAAAAAAAAATTCAAAAAACAACAATATATTACACAGAATACAACATAGATGACATATCAAATGTTTAAAAAGGGAAAAATAAAATAAGTTGAAAAAAAAATTCAAATCTAAAAAACATGGCATCAATACATCTCAAAAAAGTTGGGACAAGGCCATGTTTACCACTGTGTAGCATCCCCTCTTCTTTTTATAACAGTAATACGAATGTTGTCTTATTCTTTTCTAATACAGGATTCTAGTTGCTCAACTGTCTTAGGTCTTCTTTGTCGCATCTTCCTATTTATGATGTGCCAAATGTTTTCTATGGGTGAAAGATCTGGACTGCAGGCTAGCCACTTCAGTACCCAGATCCTTCTTCTAAACAGCCATAATGTTGCAATTGATGCAGTATGTGGTCTGGCATTGTCATGTTGGAAAATGCAAGGTCTTCCCTGAAAGAGACGACGTCTGGATGGGAGCATATGTTGTTCTAGAACTTGGATATACCTTTCAGCATTGATGGTGCCTTTCCAGATATGTAAGCTGCCCATGCCACAAGCACTCATGCAACCCCATACCATCAGAGATGCAGGCTTCTGAACTGAGCGCTGATAACAACTTAGGTTGTCCTTGTCCTCTTTAGTCCGGATGACATGGTGTCCCAGTTTTCCAAAAAAGAACTTCAAATTTTGATTCGTCTGACCACAGAACAGTTTTCCACTATGCCACAGTCCATTTTAAATGAGCCTTGGCCCAGAGAAAACGCCTGCGCTTCTGGATCATGTTTATATATGGCTTCTTTTTTGACCTATAGAGTTTTAGCCAGCAACGGTGAATGGCACGGTGGATTGTGTTCACCGACAATGTTTTCTGGAAGTATTCGCTCAAAATAGATCTCCATTACAGTAGCATTCCTGTATGTGATGCAGTGCCGTCTAAGGGCCCGAAGATCATGGGCATCCAGTATGGTTTTCCGGCCTTGACCCGATGAAATAAAATATCGCGGTGATAAACCACGGTGCTTAAAATAAATTTCTTTCACTTTGTCTGTGAAAAAGAATTTTTGCGGTAGAGACCAGATTTAATCACCGCGAGAGCTTTCCACTATGCGCGCCACTGAGTGGCGTCTGTACTTCCCGGTCAGAGAGCACCTGTCCATCAAAAGCTCACTATCCAATCAGAATAGATCACTGTAAAGCCCGCCCCCACGAGAAGTTTGTGTCAAAACACCAAACGAAAAGCTGTGAAGCATAAGCCAAATATGTGGCAATGCATTCAGAATCCACGATTAACGAAAACAAATCTTTGAAAAACTTTAACAAAGAATGAAGCATATTTGAAGAGCCTATTAAATTTGTGCAACTGAGTTAATTTTTTTTTAATTTTCATTGTGTTTTTCTTCTTTTGTAATGGCATATTTTTGATAGTTTCTGAAAAAGTTACGTTCAGTTTTATAAAGTTTTGTTCATTTTTATAGAAGCAAATGTAATTCCATAACAGCCTACGTAGTGACGTTGTGATGCAATCGCACTTCAAATGTGATCTTTGAAGTGCGCATCCTTCACTTTGGGATGCAGCTATAGTCAACAACAGCGCCGGCGCTGTGGTGGGGCATTCGAGGGCCGTGCCCCCCCTAGCGGTCATTGATGCCCCTCCACCAGGCCATGGCATGGCCCCAAAAAATATCCCTTTTAGTTATTATTTTAATATTAAATGTTCAAACTGTAACTTAAATTAAATACAATAAAAAGAATTGGGAAAATGCATAATTTTGGTTTGCTTATTGGTCGCTGAGTAAACTTGTTACATTTGATTTGCAGCACGCACGCAAAATCCATTTCAAGTTGAAGAACAGTTTGTCCCTCTATATTATAGACAGTTGTTAGCAGCTAATTTTAAAAATTTCTAAATAAAAAAAAAATTGATTTAAGAAAATGGTTTAGACCTCCGCAGCCTCGTCAATCAGCAGACTTAGATACTCCGGCCACGACCACCAGTACCACGGTCTATGAGAGCCGAGCTGGCCCTTCTTCTGCGAATGCTAGCTCAAGACAACCACCAAAAGATTTAACTTTAATTGATGATGTCCAACTCGTTTTATGAAGAAAAAAGCCTTAAGTTTTCAGAAACATCTATACGAAAAAACTTTGTCTGATGTGGACTTTTTTTTTTTTTTGCTGGTTTTTCAAAGCTTCAAACTGATTCAGTGTTTTATTTTTGTCATCGTAATTTGTTAATTATTTAAGAATAAAAAATATATAGCTATTTATTGTAGGCCTATTTTATGTGTTTTTTTTTTATTTAGCCTATATTATATTTATATTATTCTTTTCTGTCCTGTTCTGTTGTTTAGGCTATCTGTTCTGGGCCGGGTTTCCTGATAACGATGTAGCCTAGCCTATCTTAGCTCTTAAAAGTGCTCTCTACGTGCAAGGTTATGAACGTTAGCCGCAATTCCTCGCGCGTTTCCCAAAAATGTAGGCTACTGAACTCGTAGAACGCGAGAATAGGTTAGGCCAGTGCTTCCCAAACCTGTCCTGGAGGCCCCCCTGCCCTGCACTTCTTGTATGTCTCCCTTATCTAACACACCTGATTCCACTCTTCAGCTCATTAGTAGAGACTGCAAGAACTAAATTGGGTGTGTCTGATTAGGGAGACATACAAAATGTGCAGGGCAGGGGGGCCTTCAGGACAGGTTTGGGAACCACTGGGTTAGGCTACTACGTGCTACTTGAGTCGCTGTCCATTCGCAAAGTGCTGAACTAGGCTATACTAACCTTATCTGGAATCGTATCTGAACATTTAACCTAACAATCGTCATCTGTTGTGTATTAGGAATCAAGACAGGTAAAAATAAAAAAATAAAAATTATATAATGTGTTCTATATAGATCATTGAAGCTAACTGACTCTTGCCGTATCCGGTCGGCAAAACAGCAAATTTCAGCGCTGTCTTCTGCTCCTCTTTTAGATAAGTCTAAATCATTCATTGTCATTCTATATAGATCTTTCAGATTTAGGTCTGGATTTCCATGCTACTATGATGTTGCCAATGCGTCAAAAAATATTTATCAAACGGCAGTGCCCCCCCGCCGATGATCCAATGCCCCTCCAGTAGATCTGCCCTGACGCCGACTCTGGTCAACAATTATAACATACTGTATATACATATGCAAATATATATACTTCCTCAACCACACAAGTTTGAAGCTGCAAATCAACTTTGTATTATAAAATTTCAAAAAGTCAATTTATCAGCTAAAGAAACAAACTACCATATTCCTCAAAATTATTGAAAAAAAAAAATGAGAACCCAATTTTTTATGTCCCACATGAGTCTAGGGATATAGGGGAACATAACAAAATAGAAGTTTTAAAGAGCATTAGTCTAAGCCCTGCTACAACCAAACAAATTAGCATCAAGAATTGTATTTACCATTCGTGGAACAGAGACTAGGCATTGGAAAAAATTAAGTGAAGTGAAGTGACGAGTGGCCAAGTATGGTGACCCATATTCCGAATTTGTGCTCTGCATTTAACCAATCCAAGTGCACACACACAGTAGTGAACACACACACACCATGAACACATACCCGCAGCAGTGGGCAGCCATATTGCTGCGGCGCCCATGGAGCAGCTGGGGGTTCGGTGCCTTGCTCAAGGGTCTCACCTCAGTCGTGGTATTGAGGGTGGAAGAGAGTGCTGGTATTTCACTACGCCCACCAACAATTCCTGCCTGAGACTCGAACCTTTGGGTTTATTTGAAAATCTAAAAATGCAGAAAGTTTTGTGAGGGGTAGGTTTTGAGGTAGGGTTAGTATAAGGGGATGGAAAATATAGTTTGTATAGTATAAAAATCATTATGTCTCTGAAATGTCCCCATAAAACATGGAAACACAATGTTTGTGTGTAACTGAGCATCTGTAAACTCGCTCCATTTTCATTCAGACAGTAACTGAGCATGTGTGTGTGTGTGTGTTAGAGGTTTTTCAAATAAAAACCACTTCACTAAATATAATACTGCTCTAAAAATCAAGTGTGCACAAGAGTACACTTTTAAAGGGTTTAAAGAGATACACACATCTGACATGAACATCTTTATCTTGTTTTTCATTTAAATAAGCTACCATCTGCTGCAGCTGTTTTTAATGAAAATAATCACTATTAACCTAAAGTCTGTGAAATTGACATTTAATTACATGTTATTCATGTCAGCTCTGTTTTACACTTATTACAACCATTCACATACCGCCATTAAAATTAAATTAAAACTGCCATCATGACATCTCTCAGAAATTACCCTAAACTATTAATTTAGCTTAACTAGCAATATAAAAACCTACAACATCTATAATAGTAAATGAGCTAACAAATGTAGTTGACAGATTGTTTTTTAAATAAATTTTGAAATGGTTAATTGTCCTCGTACTGATACATTTAGGTTCTGAAAGGTGCTAAGGTCAACATTTGCAGGGTCTGCACCATACTGGGAAAATATCCTTTGTCATCTTTTTTCCTGAACATACTACAGTTATACAGGTTTCTCTTGTGCTTGAAGCCTCCTTTACTCTTCTGGTTATAGAGTTTATCAAAGTAATTCTAGGCATATCTGAAACATAAAGAATCGTGTACATTCATGGCCAGTAGTAATTCTGAAAGTATCATAACGTTTAGTGACCATCTGTTATTTTCTTTGTGATGTGAAATGACCCATATTTAAATCATTTTATTTATTGTAAATCTTCCCCATCATATGCTGCTTTGTATTTTGTTCAGGCTTACACATGATTATATAACATTTTGGCGCAAATATGCAAAATAGTAAACCGAAGCTTGAAGCTAAAATGGCAAATATTTCCACAGCTACAGTTAATTTTCCAGGGGAGCTAACATAAGATGGGATAAATGTGATCCATACAGCACAGAATATAAGCATACTGAATGTAATGAATTTCGCTTCATTGAATTTATCAGGCAGTGTGCGAGCCAGAAAAGCCATAATAAAGCACAAGACAGCGAGTAGGCCAATATAACCCAGAACAGCAGAAAAACCTACAGTAGAACCCAGACTGCACTCAAGAATAATCTTTTCTTTGTAATATTTCTTATTTTTGTAAGGGAATGGCGGTGATATTGTTAGCCAAAGTACACAGATAAAAATCTGTATAAGTGTAAAGACAAGAACACTGAGTCGTTGTTGTGCAGGTCCAAACCATTTCATGACATTACTTCCTGGAAGTGTCGACTTGAAGGCCATTATCACCACTATTGTTTTCCCCAAAACACAGGAGATACAGAGTACAAAAGTAATTCCAAACGCTGTGTGACGTAACATACAGGACCACTCAGTGGGCTGACCGATGAAAGTAATTGAACAGAGGAAACAAAGAATCAATGAGAAGAGCAGCAGGAAGCTCAGTTCTGAGTTGTTGGCTTTTACTATGGGGGTGTCCTTTTTGCTGTAAAACAGTACAGCTACCAGCACAGTTATTCCTACTCCAAAGAGTGAGAAAAAGACTAGCACTAAACCCATAACTTCTGTAAATGACAGAAACTCTACAGCCTTTAACACACATTTATTTTTCTCAGCATTAGACCAGTATTCCCCTGGACACTGCTTGCAGTTATTTGAATCTGGAAAGGAAGTTAATAAATAAATAAATAAATAAATAAATAAATACATGATTTATTAACACTAATTTATGAGCAAGTCATTGCATGCAGAAACTGCAAAAAGATGGAACAAAAGAGAGAAGGAAATAACCAATTTTCTTTGAAACTGAGATGTGCTAAAGATTACCTGTCTCATTACTGATTTCTCCTTCTGCACATGGAATACAGTCATAACAACAGACAGGTCTTCCTTTCTGTGCCGCCTTCCTAGTCCCTGGAGGACAGCTCTCGCTGCACACAGACCTTGGTTTCTACATAGAAAAATGTGTTGCATATTATTAGATGCAGAATAAAGATATTTATTGTTTATCTTTTTCTTTTATTTTCTTTTTTATCTTTTATTTATTTCGTTATTTATTTGAACAAAAATAATTACTTTCAAATAAATCCAGCTCCAGTACTGCCATAGTAATATGCTTTCGTTCTTTTTCTCAACTTACATTGCCAGTAAACAATATAAATACACTGTATACAAATTAGACCACTAGACTAAATACTTTTTGCTCAAATCTCATTGTCACCAATATAAATAACTTATTTAGCCACTAGATAAATTTTTTTACTGGCCACAGGAATTAATAATAAATACACTGTATACATATATATATAGACCACTAGATATAATACTATATATATATATATATATATATATACCTCAAGCTGTCCTCCAGCCCAGATTATGTTTTCAGTGTGGAGTACAAAGCGCTGGTCAGGGGACAGTGAGGCATCATAGTATCCAACTGTTTTAAACTTGATTGATCCATTTGAGTCCTGCTGCCAGTTCACAACTTCATATTGGGCTACAACTGCACCAGTGCTGTCAAACCACACATGATCTCCCATTTGTATGGTAAAATTGACCTTTTTCAGAGCCTCAACCACCTATTTAAAAAATATAAATATATATAAAGAAATTACTTATCCTTTGCTCAAATTCATTACATTATGTGGTTGTATTTTCGTGTCTGTTTCACAACCCATATATATATATATATATATATATTATTACCTGCTGTGGTTGTATTTTCGTGTCTGTTATATATATATATCTGTGTGTGTGTGTAATTTTATTACCTGCTGTGGTTGTATTTTCGTGTCTGTTTCACAACCCTCCTTTTCTTTGCACTTTAGCAGATTGTGTAGTGAATGAGCCACAGCATAAACTGATTTGTAGACATTGCTAGCATATCTTTGTTCTGGCACATCTTCATTGTTGCTGTTCAGCACAAGGAGATCCTGATATATGTTGCAAATCAATTCATTTTGTGAAGAATTGCCCTCAGTCTGTGTGCATGGAAAAGCTGTTTCCCAGAATTCTTTTATAACAAAATCCGCAAAACCTTCAATATTATTTTTTTTCACTGCAAACCCTAGTGATCCTCCTAGAACATGAAAACTATTTGAAGTGATCATACTGTCTGCTGTTATCCATGCCTCCACACCTATTACTTGTAGGCCCGTAATGTTCTGAATAATTAACTGATCAAGTAGATTGTTCATCTCAAAATTGGTCAGAAATGCAACAATGACTTTTGCAGTGCCTTTTTTTATTGTGTCTACAATGTTTTTGAGTTTTTCAGGCTCTTTTCTCTGAAATTTCACAGAGTACTCCACACAAATGCCCTCTTTCTCAGCTGTATTTAGAAATATAGCCATTCCATAGTTTCCATAGTCATTGTCACTGTTCACAGCTCCCACCCAAGACCAGCCAAAATGCTTGATTATGTATGCAAGTGCTCTGCTCTGGTGGTAATCACTAGCAATAGTCCTGAAGAAATAGGGATAATCTTTCCTATTACTGAGGCATTCACATGAGGCTGAGGGACTTATCTGAAAAAAATAAATAAAATAAAAATACAGGAAACAGTTATCATTATGGTAATTATGTAAAACATTTAGTGTTTTTGCTCCTTACCACAGGAATTTTAAAAGGGCCTGTAGTTCTGGACAAAATCACTGTGTTGGAAGACTCTGTTTCTCCTATGATAGCATGTATAGGAGACTGTCCATTGCATCTGTCACCTGATACAAATTCTTGACCATTCATTAATGCCATATTTGCACCCATAGAAGATAGTATTGAACCACAGGTATCATAAATTTGGTAGCCAATTGAAACATTTGGAAGTAAAGTTACACTTCTGTTAATCTCCTCAATGGCAAAGATCATGATTTGAGCCATTCGAAAATCTCGTAGACTCACACTGTGAGAAAAATAAATAAATAAATAAATAAATAGAAGGTTAAATAAACATAATTTTTAATTAATTAATTGCTGTAATGATTCTAAATTTAATTTTTAAAGTAAAAAACCTTGAGCATGATAAAAGCTGAGGCTTTTGCGTGAACTCAAATGAAGGTAATGTCTCTATGCTGTGGACTGGAAAAAGTGCTCCAATAGTTATGTCTCCATCCTTTGATAACAGTGGGTACTTAGGGTCTCCCATCATATGGCAAAGAGGCTTTTCTGCCTTTGCATGAAGTTGAAAGCAAAGCAGAAGTATGCAAAGAAAGACAGACATCCGAAAGAATGTGTTCAGCTGTGGCCAAATGCAACTGGCTTGATACTGGCTTGATATTTGTACTTTTATGCATATGTTTAATATGGATGATTGATTGTGAATGCAGCCAATGAATTCATAGGGCAGGACATGGGTCAAGTCAAGCAGGGGTGGAATAGAGTCAAGCTATTATGATAGATTTTGATTTTATCAAGCCAGAATAATATTGTGAATATTGAAATAATCAGTTGTTGCTGTGAAATTATATTTGGATACTTAGTTTCTAACAAATGATGGTTCTTTTTTTTTAATTTATTCACATTTATTTATTGTATGAGGAATTATAATATGACATTAGTAATGATTTGTTCTATTGCATGGAACTCAAAGTACTTGCTAGCAGATGCTATGGGGAACTCCACTGCATGACTGGTCTGAAATGCATGTGCAACTACTCCAATCTTTATTGGTGCTGTGTGACTTGTGTTGTGTTATGGTGTACCGCAGAAGATATAAAGGATACCTGGAACAAAGCAACATCAGTTTCTTCTCTTCAACAAGCACTCTGTGTGAACAGTCTGTCTTGTTGGTGTTGTTTATCAAAGTGAAAAAGAAATTAAAAAGAAATTTAAAAATGGTGAGTGTGAAGCTTTTTACATTGTTTGTGCCTCCCTGCCCATGCTATGATGGGTGGGAACACACACAATTTTTGTTTTAGCTGCTTGGTAGTCTTGCGTTGCCAGACCTTCAGACTGATAGCTGAAGGTCTGGAATCCAATGGCAGCTTTCACTGGCCAAGGCCCACCCATGAGGCCGTTTGACCTCGTCATAGTTCGTTTCATTTCAGCATCATTTTTTGGGGCATGGAAATGTGTAATAACAGAGTGTAAAACTCTCAGATTTTTTTTAAAGATTCTATGCCTCAATTTTTAAATATTTCACATACTTTTGAGAATTCAGTGTTTAGTTGATCCTGATTAGTGCTTGTCGTCACAGTTGTAAACATGATGGATTTCAACCAATCCGATGACGACTTCAAAACTCCTGAAGTGTTTCCACTTTTGTGTGCCATATGGATCAGACATTCAGCCAACGGTCTGTGGGCATGACGTCAAAGGCTGAGACTAGCTTCTTGGGAGCTGAGCATGCATGGTCAGTTCTTAGTTGTGAACAGCTGCTGCTTAGAATGATCAAGTGGAGCTTAAGATAGCTTCAGCCCTTCCTTGGCTCTGACCCACTTGCTCCAGATAGCAGTTGCTGCCCGCCAGTCAGCTGCTTCAGGACACTGAACTCAGTTCTCTGAGCATACCTTAGGTCAGCTTCCCTGAGACTGGATGCTTCCCTTACTGGCTAAGGAGCGATCCTGGAAGGTAGCTCAGTTCGGGGGCTTTGGAGAGGAAACGGGACAAAATTAATCTTTACAAACTATATATCATTATAAAGGACTAAGCCTCAAGCATTGACAACAGATCACTGTTTTTCAATGGAAAGCTTATAAGGAATGTATTTGCTAAATTTGTTTAAGCAGTACACATCAGAACATGCATAATCAAATTGCAGTACATACCAGATTCGTCGTAATAACGAGTCATTAAAGGGATAGTTCACCCAAAAATGAAAATTATGTCATTAATGACTCACCCTCATGTCGTTCCAAACCCGTGAGACCTCCGTTCATCTTCGGAACACACAGTATAAGATATTTTAGATTTAGTCCCAAGAACTTTCTGTCCCTCCATTGAGAATGTATGTACGGTATACTGTACATGTCCAGAAAGGTAATAAAAACATCTTCAAAGTAGTCCATGTGACATCAGAGGGTCCGTTAGAATTTTTTGAAGCATCGAAAATACATTTTGGTCCAAAAATATCAAAAACTACGACTTTATTCAGCATTGACTTCTCTCCCGGGTCTGTAATGAGCACGTTCACAACACTGCAGTTTACTGATATCCGGTTCGCTAACGAATCACTCGATGTAACCGGATCTTCTTGAACCAGTTCACCAAATCGAACTGAATCGTTTGAAACGGTTCACGTCAACAATAAGCATTAATCCACAAATGACTTAAGCTGTTCACTTTTTTAACATGGCTGACACTCCCTCTGAGTTCAAATAAACCAATATCCCGGAGTAATTCATTTACTCAAACAGTACACTGACTGAACTGCTGTGAAGAGAGAAGTGAAGATGAACACCGAGCCGAGCCAGATAACGAACGAAACATTGATTCGTTCTCGAGTCAAGAACCGGTTGCATCGGTTTTCGGATCACCGGTAGTGATGGGAAGTTCTGTTCTTTTCCGCGAACCGGTTCTTTCGGACAGTTTGATTCAATAAACCGGTTGCCGAAAATGGTTCACCAGTTCTATTGCGCTCGACGTAATGACTTCATTGGCGATGATTGCCTTTGATTCAAGCCTTCGGTTTACCCACGCTCATAACATTAGCACAGAATCAGTTCAGAATCAATCACCAAAAGAACCAGTTCGGTTCAGACGCGCTGTGTGTCAGTCTGAATCACGCTGAATCACGCATGCGCAGTATCATCAGCTCCTCGGTTCTCGAATCGGACGCGTCCGACAGAAACGGTTCTTGACTCGAGAACGAGTCAATGTTTCGTTCGTTATTTGGCTCGGCTCGGTGTTCATCTTCACTTCTCTCTTCACAGCAGTTCAGTCAGTGTACTGTTTGAGTAAATGAATAACTCCGGGATATTGGTTTATTTGAACTCAGAGGGAGTGTCAGCCATGTTAAAAAAGCTAACGGCTTAAGTCATTTGTGGATTAATGCTTATTGTTGACGCGAACCGTTTCAAACGATTCAGTTCGATTTGGTGAACTGGTTCAAGAAGATCCGGTTACCATCGAGTGATTCGTTCACGAACCGGATATCACTAAACTGCATTCAAAAAAACGCGCTCATAACAGACCCGGGAGAGAAGACAATGCTGAATAAAGTCGTAGTTTTTGATATTTCTGGACCAAAATGTATTTTCGATGCTTCAAAAAATTCTAACGGACCCCCTGATGTCACATGGACTACTTTGAAGATATTTTTATTACCTTTCTGGACGTGGACAGTATACCGTACATACATTCTCAATGGAGGGACAGAAAGCTCTCGGACTAAATCTAAAATATCTTCTACTGTGTTCCGAAGATGAACGGAGGTATTACGGGTTTTTGAATGACATGAGGGTGAGTCATTAATGACATAATTTTCATTTTTGGGTGAACTATCCCTTTAACACATCCATAGCTGTAAAACCCGGTTTAGTTAGAAAGGTAAGGGACCACTGAATGACATCCCAAAGAGAACTTTTAGCCCAATGAAGCAATAACATTGTAATATGGATAGTAATTCCTTTGTTTACGTCTCAGGGACAGTATTGTTGTATCCGTTATGGAATAACTTATGCTCAAAAAACTGCGTCTTGGTAGTAAAAAAAAAACAGCATGGTTTCTAGCATACAGTGTCACAAACAGAATGAGACCATCCACAAAAAATGTCAAAGATACATTGAATATTGTTTATTTGATTTCTGACGCTCTCTCGTGATGTCATCTGATGGGGGCGTAACTTAGCCATCTGCTTTTTGCACAAATAATTTTTTTTTTTTCATATATGTGTATGTGTTTTGTGGGGAATGTGGCTGTATCTGCATGATTACCATCTGTTTGAATGCACATCAGCGTGTGATTATTGTGTAATCACAAGCTATCAGTGTGAATGCGGTCTATATGAATAGAGTGTGATTATTCTTGTATTTCTAGCAATCTCAGGATGTACTGTAATTGGCATACATAATTTTCTTATTTAATTTTACTACTCAAATTATTCTTATTGCATTTTTCTAGTGCTCAAATAAATCACTTATACAATGTCTAAGATTCTGTCTATTGTTTTATAATTGAAAAACTATGCAGGGTTATGTTTATTGACTTAAATAGTTTGTAGAACCCTTCAATGCATTTGGTAAATATTTTTCCTCAAACGGAGGAAAAAACAAAGAAAAAAATCAGTGTGGTACAATTTTTTTCCCCAAGGCACTTCAGTGTCTATAACTTTTTATCTTTTTGAGCATTATCATCTCTAGATGATGGATAGTAAAGCCAAAAGGGTCTTCTTTCCAAAGACTCCAAAATTGTGTGTGTAGCACACTAAAGTCAGGAACTGTTGCAATTTTAAGTTAGGTAGGGCATTTTCAGCTGTGAGTCCCATAATGGGGAGTGCAGGTTAACAGGTTAAATGAAGTAAATCATATTGAAAACAAATATTCTCTGATAAAATAATCTGTATGAAACCAATGCGCGGTACAGTGTTTCCAGTCTGAGCTCCTTATCTGCAATGCGGTCACACCCACGCACAGTGTAGGCTATTTATACAGTAACCGTCCATGTGAGCCATGTGAAAATGTAAACACCCCCATCACCTCCATAAACAAAGGCGCAAGATTCATCTGCTGTACTTTTAATCATTTTTGGATGTAGACTCGCTGTGCAGAACAAGTCTGAATGTACCTCAGAAGAACAGTGTGATCTGATGCAGCTTTATACAGTGGAGTATAGTGTTGTCACGGTACCAACATTTCAGTATTCGGTGCGATATCAGTGAAAATCCACGGTTCTCGGTACCAATTTCGGTACCAAAGCAAAACACAAAAACATGCTAATTAAATTTTTTTACTATACTTTAATTTAATTCAAACTGTGTACATATTTAATTTTAAAGGGCTTTTGAAAACATTTTAGAGTTATTCAGTGAAGAGTAACATCTAAGTTAGCTTTTTTTTTTTTTAAAAAACCCAGAACTGATTTTCTGACTGATATGACACAATGTTAACCATTTGTTCATTCTCTAAAATGCATATTTTAGATTCATAATTCATTTAAAAGCCTCTTGTGTGTAAAAAATAGTAAATAGCATCATGTCCTTTTTTGTTTTTAACCTAATAAAAGTTATAGGAGGATTAAATAGTTAATAAAGAAACTTCATTCTAATGCTCATTATATTTATAATAGTTATAATTAATTATATGATTAACTACTCTAATTACAGCAGTCATTTCAATCCGACATTCAAATTAAAATATTTAATAATATTCATAACAGAAGCGGTGTTTCCCACAGCCTTCAACTTTATTTTTGGCAGCATATATATGCAAATTCATTTTCTGCCAGCAGGAGGCGCTTGTAGAGCGCGAGAGAGATTTCCTCAGTAACGGCTGTAATCAAATAAGTGCTCCTTTCCTTAATTCCTCCTTTTGATGTAGTCATGTCTCAGTGCTTTTCTGAAGAGAGCGCATCTGCGCACCTTTTGGATAGCGCATCAAGAAACGGGTTGACCGGGCACTCGGTACCACCGGTAGTTAAAAAAACCTGGTACCGTAATGTTTTCATTTTTTTAGTACTGACTTGGTACCGAAGTACCGGGTCTTTTGACAACACTAGTGGAGTATACCATGTCTGACTAGTAAGTAATTTTTTCTTATTTGCATTAGGTAGTGTTTTTTTAGATAAACATGTACAGTATTTTCTAGTTGGGCTTTTACCTAAGTGAAATGTATGAAATTTAGTAGAACATGTTGAAATATGATAAATATAGCCTATTCAGGTAACTTTTCATTATTAAATATAGTATAAAATGAGGAATTTAATTTTATGTTCTATAATATAATATATGACAGGCACTTTTCCAACTCTTACCCCAGACGCATGTGGCAGGGCATCCAGGTCATCAGTGACTACAAACCAACCGAATCCACTCCAACGGTCACAGACGTCACCTTCCTTAACGAGCTAAATTACTTTTATGCTTGCTTTGACAGTGACAGCAAGGAGACGGCCACCAAGATCACACTCCACCAACCTCTCAAACTCACCTACACAGATGTCTACACTGCATTGAGCCAGATCAACGCACACAAGGCTGTTGGCCCCAACGGCCCTAATGCCATTCCTGGATGTGTGCATAGGGCATGTGCAGAGCAGCTTGCAGGACTACCCACAAACAGCATTTCAACCTGTCCCTCACCCAAGCAACTGTGCCAACTTGTTTTAAGTCTACATCTATTGTCCCAGTGCTGAAACACTCCTCACTGACATGCCTTAATGACTACCGCCCCGTAGCACTCACACCTATTGTTATGAAGTGCTTTGAGCGACTGGTCCTAGCACACCTCAATGACTGCCTCCCACCCACACTGGACCCACACCAATTTGCCTACTGTAGCAATAGGAGCACAGAGCATGCGGTTACACAGTGCTCCATTCGGTACTCACACACTTGGGACAATAACAACACATATGTAGGGATGTTGTTTTTTGACTTCAGGTCAGCATTTAACACTGTCATTCCCTCCAAGCTGACCACTAAACTTGGAGACCTGGACATTAACACCTCACTTTCTGACCAACAGACCTCAGCATGTTAGGTCAGGCCGCACTTGCTCCACCACCATCACACTCAACACCGGTGTACCACAGGGCTGTATGCTGAGCCCTTTCCTCTACTGTGTCTACACCCACGACTGCAGGCCTGTGCATGGATCCAACTTCATCATCAAGATTGAAGATTGAAGATGACACCACGGTGATTGGCCTCATCAGAGACAACAATGAGACTGCCTAAAGGGAGGAGGTACAGAACTTGGCCTCACGGTGCGCTGACAACAACTTGCTCCTTAACACCAGTAAGACAATGGAGCTTATTGTGGACTTCAGGAAGAAAAAAGGAAGCATGCATGACCCTATCCACATTAACAGGATTGTTGCTGAATTTGTCTCCAGCTGAATCAAAAGGAAGTCGTGGGGTGGGGCTTGCTGTTTTAATTGTTATCTCAAACGCCATTGGTTACTTACCCTTTTCCGGAAGTCAGCTGTGATTGGACTCCAATGAAACTGCGATCCATAATTCACATGTGACCAGAGACATGGCTTCATCAAACAGACCAGATGCATGTATGTTTTCATTTATTTATTTTTTATAAATATAACATGGGTGTTTTAATGAAAATGAATTGCATGCATTGTCAATAGAATACATCTTTAGCATAAAGTTTATTAAAATAAATTGTTCTGTTTACTTGTGATTGCAATCTTGTGATGTTACGAATATAGAACAGGACCATAAACCCCTTTTATAAATTGTGATGACACATTTCCAAGGTTATTAACAGGGTAAATCTACCAAAAAGTTGAATTTTTCATACAAAATAAAGCTAGGGCTATATTAACTTGGCAAAATGAAAATAAAATAAAATAAAATATATTAAATAAAACTAATAGTCAACTTGCTGCTACAGTAGGTAGACAACCAAAATGGGTAATACCGCCGCGGCAGTCGCGTGTTAAAACCATTCGCGAAACTACCACCAGGTGGCGCAAAGGGGCGGATTGTGAACTGAATGTAATTGTAAAATGAAAGGAACATGTAAAACAACAATAACATTATAATATACATTATAACATCATTAAAAGCCATTAAAAATAGGATAATCTTAGACTACAGTCTACTCATCAAAAATTTAAAGAAAGACCTTTACACAAAGGCTCTTATGCATGCTATTGTTATCAAACAGTCATTACACACACACACACACACACACACACACACACACACACACACACACACACACACACACACACACATATATAAAAAGGGGAGCACATCATTTATTCAGTCTGGTTCTCATAAGAGAATCTGGAGATTATGTTTGGTCCTCACACTGCATATAGCGTGACCCATTAAATATAACAATAATAAAAAAAATAATAGTTATATCATTGTACTTTATTTAGTTAAATTTTTTTTAAATAAAATAATAAACGAAATAATGATGTGATAATATTATTAAAAATACAAATACAATTATTTTATAGTAAACTTAAAAATAAAATGCTAATATTTATTACTACCTTCTTTGTTTGCTTCTTTAAGAAGAATCGCTTTATGTATTCCCCAATTGTAAGTCGCTTTGGATAAAAGCATCTAAAAAATAAATAAAACCGTTTTCATCATTTTCAAACTTAAAATCAGCAGGCTTTTATTTTGGTGGGTTGCCAGCAAATAAATATACGTACTTCCAGATTTAGCGCTGCTGCTGATTAAAGAGCATCAGTGAATGAATGTCACAGTTTCGCATTGTGCTTTGAAAGCGGCATGGGATAGCCTAGATTTATGCTTTCATTTGAAAAGAAATCTTGTATAGTACAGTTTATCGATCAAAAATGTTAATTGTGTATTAACAGCTGCCATGTTGGTACGCAAATGCGCTGTCAGAACTTATTTATATAGCGAATTTTTTATTTTGGTCGCGCATGCATACCTGCGGACCACTTATGTGCACCCCTGTATATATACAGTATATATATACAGTAGGTGGCCATCCAAAACGTTGGTCCTACCGCCGCACGTACCGCCGCGGCAAACTGCATTTGCAGCTTTTGACCGCTGCGTGGCGCTTTAATCACAAGTTTTCAAACAAGCGCATCAAAGCACATTTTTGCGAATAGACGTCAGGTTTGCCTCACCGAATTGTTATATTTGACTGCAGTCGGGGAAAATTGAAAGAAAAAATATTTAATATTCACAGATGAAAGTTTAGTCCTTATGAAGATATGTGCGTTTCTTAGAACGAATTCATGCAGGATAAATGTCAAGCCTATGAGCCTGTGCTTATATTTTCTCTACACCATATTTTAGATTTGACACATTTAAATAGTGTGCAGTATTATTTATATAATACAAATTATGTGTTATATTATTCAAAATAAAATGTGGTTTTACTTTGCATCGGAGCATTAAAAGTGGTAGCATAGTGTGAGCTAGGCTTGCGTGTTTTTTATAAATTATTTTCTTTATTTTTAGTAAAACGTGAGGGACTGTATAATTTCGCTCCCATTATTTAGGCCTATTTAAAACAAGAAACGAATAAATTAAACCTGCACGATTTAACTAAATCACTGAAACTCTAAAGAATGGACCGTGATTAATAAAACGTCTTCACGTATAAACTCAAGTTCTCTCATTATAATCAACAAAAATGCACACAATGTAAAAAAGAGCTTGCTTTCATGTAATTTAAGTAAAAAAAAAAAAAATGAAATAAACAAATAAATAAATTGTAGCCGCATTTAAATGCAGGTTTGTATAATATTCCTTAAAATACAAGTGCAAGATTTGCTCGGCGCGCATGATGCTGAGTGCACGTGCAGCATTTATTCTTATTTGTCTACATATTTTATCTTCATTACAAATCTTGTTTGGTTTTATTTAGGATAATTGCATGTAAAAAAAAAAATTTAATTGCTTTGTAATGCATATGCAAAATGTGAATTATTATTCATATTCAAGTGTTTGTGCGAAAATTATTATGCATGCTTGACAGGGAGGCGCCCTCTCGGTCACATAATTTTTTCCTAATAATGAATTAACTTAAAATTGTGGTGTCTCACTTACATGAGAAATATATCTACAGAAAGCTTGACATGTCTTTTAAATGAATCAATTCAAAACGAAAGCATAATGTAATCTGTGAGGGTTGTATTTCTCTTTAAAGGCGCATCCATGTGGAGAGAGAGCCAGCATTGTGAATTTTCATCTTGCAGCCAACAAGAAAACATTTGTTTATTAATAAATAATTAAAATGTCTCCTTTTTCACAATTATAAGGCTACTTCTGCCTGTGCTTTGTGGCAAACTTAATGCATGTGCTTGAGCGTGGAATATATTAAGGCTCATTATGGATTATAGATGTAAATTTCATACAAACCTGCGATTAGTTGAATAATGCAACAAATAATGACAAAATGAATGACTAGTAACTAGAAAAAATCTTACGTGGGAGGCAGATCTATTAAATACCCTCTAGACATATCTGTTAAAGTTTTTAAAGCATTTTATACGTGTTTGCATAAATTTTCTTTCAGAGCGGTCTGTAATGGAGAGATGTCTTAACACTGATTTTTCCTCTGAAACACAAAAACGAAAATTGAAATAAAATTGATATTAATGTTTTGAGAATGGCCAGCCCTTCTCTGCAGATATTGTGCTTCTGGTTTGTGCATTTTAAATCACATAAAGTCTACAAAATATATAAAAAAGCCTATAAAACATGTTCATAAACGGATACTTTACGGATGTCTGGACTCTGTTTGGAATTTAGAAAAACTTCAATGTTCATGAATAGGCTACATTCTGTGAAAATGTATATTTCACACTCTAAAAAATATTGTATAGACGCAACAAAATAAAACCGCCAACGCTCCACTCAGGGCTGGTAGTTCTGATTGGGCTCAACCCTTCCCCGGGCGTTAGAGACACGCTGCCGAGCAGAGTATGAGCAGTGCGGTGTTATTCTGACTGGAGCGAGGAGCGTGTTTTTTAAAAGACGGAGCGTCGTGGTTTTCACTCGCTCCAGCACCGCTCCATCACGAGTACAATTCATGCCAACAGCCCGTAATATAACTGCATATTTAGCAAGAATTCACATGATAAACATATTTAGCTATAGCTTGATACACATAATCTCTCTGATCAGAAGATTATAATGACGGCAATAGTCGAGCATTACAGGCTAGTCCTCAAGGAGTTTGTCTGTTCCTTTTACTGATTATTTTCGGGTTAAAGCATGATTTAAACAGATACAGCACATTCACACGTAATCGCTGTCGCAATAATGCATTCAAACAAATGTAATTTTACAGTACTTCATCTGTATCTGATTTTGAAATCTGTAAGAAATGCATCGATCTGTAGATAAAATAACTGACGAAAATGTACTGTTATTTTCATCACAAACAAAATTTGCACAGCAGAAAGCAGCAGTTATACCTTTTAATGCTGACAATGTTATAACGTTTGCACACAATAGCCTAATCCCCTTTGAAACTTTCCTGTTATTTTATTTATTTTTATTTTTATTTTATTTTTGGCTACATTATGAACATAACATTTCAACTTTAGCCACTTAGTGAAGGCGGAGCGGTGTTTCTGGTATCAGTGAGCGCTGAGTGGAGCGGAGTGATTATTAAATGCTCGGAGCGTGGAGGAGAAATTGTTGCTGCTCCACTCTCACATACTCTGCCGAGTGAGAGGGATGAACAAGACCATCTGGTGTAGACACGGTTAGACAGTGCCTGCTATATTTACACATAATTGATGTAAGAAATAAAAATAAATAGGCTACATAACCTAAACCAGCGGCATAACGAGATGAACATATAGACTAGAAAATATATTTACACTTGCTCTGTCCATCGTCCATGACACTGACTCACTGCGGAGCTGCCAGTTTTAATCTGAACAGCTCTTAAGGTGAGTGGATGGTTATGCGTGATGGGCTAGTATTAAAAAAATAAATTAATAAATAAAATAAAGGTCTTTCCAGCATTAAGGTAATAACATTAGCTACTGCTTTTTTTAATCGTCTTGTTTCAGTTATAAATTTGACTGGTAAATGATAAAGAATTATATTAAAACTTGTTTTGAACAAATTATTTGTCATTTGAATATTGATTTTAAGCAGGGACGGCAAAAAAAAACCACGATTTAAATCGTAAATCGGATTTTTTTGTGAAAGGCAAACCTTTCTTTTTTTTAGGCCATCGGCCCAGCCCTAATGCAACAGTTTTTTTTTTTTTTTTTTTTTTAGTTAAGGAATCTTTCTCTGAAATGTTTTGTTTTTTTTTTTTTTTTTTTTTTTTTTTTTTTTTTTTTTTTTTTTTTGTTTATATATAAACTAATAAACTTTAATGCGCTATACAGTAGTCAACATTTGAAGTGGATCAAACCTTTCCAGAAACTCCACACTGCTCATACTCTGCTCGGCAGCATGTCTCAAACGTGCGGGGGATGGTTGAGACCAATCAGAACTACGGGGCCCTGACGTGGAGCATCAGCGGTTTTTATTTGGTTGCATCCATACAATATTTTTTAGAGTGTGGAATATAAAATTTTCACAGAATGTAGCCTATTCATAAACCCTACAATATATTGAAATACCATCGCTTTCAAGTTTTTTCTAAATCCCAAACAGAGTCCAGACATCAGTAACAGGTATCCATCTATGAACATGTTTAATAGGGCTTTTTTTAGATTTGGGAAATACACATGCGTTACAGACGTGACAAAAAACACCAGAGTTTTGGAGAGACATTATATTTTGTAGACTTTATGTGATTTAAAAATGCACAAACCCAGCAAGGCACAATATCTGCAAGAGAAGGGTTGGCCATCTCAAACATTAAAACTACCTTGATTGATTTATTTCAATTTGTAGTTTTTTGTGTTTCAGAGATAAATCAGTGTGTTAAGACATCTGTCCATTACACGAGGACCAGTTCTGAAATAGAAGAATTTATTGCAAACATGTAAAAATTGCTTTAAAAAACTTTAACAGACGATGTTAGAGGGTATTTAATAGTCTGCCCCCATGTAAGATTTTTCTAGTTAGCTAGTCTTTCCTACCCAATACGTTTTCTGGTGTTGGCCCTGGTGTGGTGCTCACTCTCAGGCTAACGTGTTTTAACATTGTCTGTGGGAGGAGGGACGAGGCAGAAGGAAATAATGCGCTGTTTCTTCTGGCATGAATGTTTTTTTTTTTTCCCTGTTGGTCGGATTTTTACAGCTTTTTTAATAGTGTCACAGAATGTCAAGTCTTTCTTGTACCCTTTTTTGTCATTATCATGCTTTCTACAATGACTCAGTGCGACTTCATTAGCTGAGGAACTTCTTCATTTGAACCTCGCTCATCATCACATTTAACAAGTTGGAATGTACAATATGTTTGTTGCCGTTGGGTATTGCTCATCGTCCAAGCTCGATTCATTAACGGCTCAACGTCGAACTGGGCATTTTATCTCACCACCTCTGTCCAGCTGCTGCCTACTTACGATATCCTCTTTTTGGTCTTCCTCTTCGTGTCTCTCGAGCTAGTTCTAGGCCTAGAACTGCAGCAAATTCTGTAACCTAAAACCTCTGGAGTGTTTCACCACCCTATTCACTATGTCCGAATCGGCTGGTATCTTCAGACTGCCCGATCAAATTTGCACTAATAAATTGCTAGATCTCTGTCTCCACAAATCTTTTTATTTTACTTGGCACTTTTTAACATCACAATGGATGTGGATTTTTATTTTAACAGAGACCTGGCTCAGTCCCTGGTGATTATTCAGCTCTTAAAGAACTTGCTCCTCCAGACTGCCCTATTTTTTAATTTCTCCAAGATCCCTTGGTCGTGGAGGTGGAATAAGCAACAATTTTCAAGAATCTCCGTTTAAGTGGCATTTAGTTCTACCTAATGAAAACTTTCAAACCTTTGAGTGTGCAGCTCTTAAAGGTTGTCCTCCTTACCCCCTTGCTCTGATGGCCCTGGTATACAGACCCCTAATTTTAATAAGGATTTCTTTCAAAGAATTTTTTCTAACCTCTGTACTTCGTCGAGTACTCACTTTAAACCATTCATTCTCCACGTTTTACTCTAGACATTTTGATTCTAACCACCCGCTGAGGGTCCTTCAGTGATGTTTATTTATCTTCTCTAACCCTGTTGTTTTGAAAATCCGTTCCTCCTGCGTTGATCATGAGGGTCTGGTTGCCATTTTTGATAGTACGTGCACTGCTACATGGACTCAGGTTAACTACTCCTCGGAGGTTACAAAAATCCAGTGTGGTGAAGAAGAAAGTGACAGCCCTGGGTTAAATTGGGATGACTCGCCGCAGGTTCGTGTGACAAGGAGTTGCAAGGCGATGCTGAACGCAGGTGGCGGAAGGATTCAACTTAATATAGTACACAAAATTTTCAAGGAGTGTCTTAGGCAGTATCAGAATGCTTGTTAGGGAGCAGGCACAGTTTGAATATATGGTCTTGATTTTAATTGATAAAACTCTCAGAGGCCTAAGGCTCTTTTTTAGCACAATTAATGCACGTTCTAAATCCCTCTACTAATGTTTACATGGGTTTCTACTGAACCTGTGTGATCAGTTTTTAAGGCATTTCATCTATAAAACTGAGGGTTATTTTCGCTCTAATATCGCCCCCCAGAGTGTTTCATCCATTGAAAATGCAACCATCGTGAAAGTCGCTCTTTCACTTTTTCAAGCTGGGTCACCTTCACAGCTTCATGGTTTTGTTTCTAGTCTAAAACTCTTCTGTTGTGCGCTTCTGGTGTTTGTAATCTTAATATTGTTATGCGGATGACACTCAGCTTTTACTTACCTATCAAACAATAATAATGGTGCTTTGGTCTGGGCCCTGTGTTGCACTGCCGCTGTTGGGAACAGTAACAATGTTGGAGAGGACATGAACGTTCCTACAAGTTAGAGAAAGAAAAACAATGGACACAACTGAAATTGGTTATCTTCGCCTCTCACCAGATAGGACCTCTCACATAGTGAATCCAGTTTGGTTCGTTTAGCCTCCAATGTTCATGTGACAGTGTCAAAACTTTCCTGGTGTCATTTTTGATTCTCAATTTTAGTTTTGATATAGCAGATTTTCATGTGGCCACTGTTTTACAAGTAGTTTCTTTCAGAGCTAAGATTTATTGCTGTTAAAATCCACGCTTGATGCTCTCTAAGAAAGATTCATGCAACCGTTATTCCTGCTTTTATGACCTCAAAGTTGGGCTATTGGCAGATCTTTTTATTACTTGGGTTTGCCTAATGTCAACAATAAATCTTCTTCCGGATGGTTCAAAAACGCAGCTGCCCAGGCTTTGAAACTGCCACGTGACAAGTTTCATCCACATAACTCCTGTGGTTGCCTCTCTCCCAGTGGTTACCGTTTATGCGTCCCGATTGATTTTAAAACTTTGCTTTTTGGGTCTTATCAGCTTTACATGGTCTTGACCCATACTCAGTATTATCATTGATCTTCTTGACCACCACACAATGCTCTCAAGATTCTCACTGGTTCTTCCAATCAACTACTTCTTGTCTGTTACTCGCGTCACGTTACCAAAAGAAATACAGGTGATTGGGCAGTTTCAGTGTCTGCTCCCCAGACCTCCCTAGAACCGTCTACCTCTCCTATATTAGATCTTTGCCCCTTCTGATCTACATTTCTAATCTTCATTACAACACTTATCACTGTATTCTTTATGTGTGTAGGGACTGATGGTGTGGTTCATCATTTTTAACGTGTTTTTCAAGCGTTGGATACAGTTTGTTAATTCTGTTTTAATATTTTTTTTCACTTTTTCTTTTACTCCACCTCGGTACAGGCCCTTCTGTTTGGCAATTTCTGTTTGTTTTTAATGTGCTCTATAAATTAATAAACTAAACCTAAATTAATACACTATATGTACGTTATTGTTGCATTATTGTTCTTTTTCTTGGTCATTTTCCTGTTATGTACGCTTGAATTGCCTGCAAGATAAAAACCAGCAATCAGCAAGCATAACCAGTTCTTCTCAGAGGCAGTTTAGAGATTTGGGTTTGACATCCCAGGTGTGGGCATAGTAAACAAGAAAGAAAAGAAAGCAACAGAAGAATAAAAAACCCAAAGTTGTATGTCTGCCCAAATATAGCATTAAGTAATTTCATTTTTTAAACATATAGGGTTGACGGTGAGTATCAAGGAGTGGAAAAATGTTACCAACGATAGCCACGGTCATGATTTTCTTTAAGAGGGAGCTGACCGTGGGAAAGTTTCATAGGTCTGGAAAATGTGTCTATAATCAAAGGTAAAGTGTTACGACCCCCGGCCTCTGTTGCTCTCTCACGAAGGGCCACCTGAAGTACTGACATTCTCATGGACTACATTACCCAGCGGCCCCGTAACCTCAGATTAATCCAACCACCAGGTGTTCCTCATTCCCATACCATATAAGCTGAAGCAAAACACTCACATCGTTGAGAAGTCTTGTTTAGCCTTTATGTCTTGCAATTCTGAGCGGTTATCCCTGTCTGTCTGCCTTTCCGTGTATTGCCTTGAACTTTTTGGATTCTGACGATCCTCTGCCGCCTGCCTTTACTGACATCTGCTTTGTCTACGAACCTGTCTACTGCTACTGTCTGCCGCCAGCCCTGATTCAAGCCTGGTAACCGAACCTTGGTATTGACTGTCTCTGAAATCTCTGACCCGTTGTCTGAATCGTGCCTGTTATCACTACTAGTTCATAATAAACATTGTACATGGATCACGACTGTCTCTGACTCCCCGTTACATAAAGTACAATTGTCTGCAATTTCTAAAATATCAAAAATTTATCTAAAATTTGTATTTTCAGTAACTTCTATACTGCCTTTCCAAACAAAAGTTGCTGTTAGAATTTAAATAGGAAATACTTGAGACTCTTATGACTGGATCTTTATTGCAGTGATTAGTATGTGGTCTGGCTTTTTATATGTTTAAGGCAGCAGTTATTTTAACCATTAAAGGTGCAGTTTGTAGCTTTTTATTTCTTAAACAACCATGTGAAAGATGTATCCCATGGTCATGTTCTAGAATGCAAATGCAAAATTAATCAGGAACAAATTATGGAAGAAGGCTTAATTGTCACACATGAATTTACCACCTATTGATCTCAAACTCACTGCAAGTCTGGAGTAATTTTACCTATGAAGGAAATTAAGTTGACATTGCATGTAGTTGTGAAAACAAAGGTATGACAAATACACACCATAATCAAATCTTAAGGTAGTGCAATAAAATATTGTTTATAATCGTAGTTTTTGGCCAGTACATCTGTAGTAGCTTTTCAGTGTCACTGAAGTAACAAAATATTTTACATTTAATTAATTAATCCCAGCTGTCTTATCTGCATTGTTTTTTTATTTCAACACTTTTTATTTTTTATTGCGTTTCTAATAGGATTGAGCGCCTTTGGGCGTGATGTCAGAATCATAGTTACCAACAAGTACATGCTACAACTCCCTGGAGAGGGCAAAAGGATTGCTTTACTTTAATCAGTGGTTGAAGACCTTTTCTGTGTGCAATACACTTTTCTGCCAAGAATTCAGAGACGACTTGGAACACATTTCAGAAGCCTGGAATCATCACCCACTCTTCTCCTCAGAGGGTAATAAAGTCCAGAGCGGGCTATGGCAGATTGGACTGGGCATGCACACAAATACTGGCCAATCAGAGAGTTACGAGGTATTGTAACACTGCTTTATTTCCTTTCACACACACTGCTATTTATGGTAAGTTATTGATCTTAATAGATACTTAAAATGGCTATACCTACAGGACATTGAGAGCCAGACCTGGATTTTGGAGCAGTTTCTTATGATGCCAGTGAAGACTTGGTAGTTGTTGTTCCAGAATTTGAATGCCTTCTGAAGCTTAAAGACAGATTTTATTTTGCATTTAAGTTTACTGAACATAAATATCAAATACCTTAAGATACCTTTCTCTTCGTTTCTGAATTGAATTTGTAACAATCTTTCAGCAATCAATACATGCCACTAAATGAACTATTTCACACGGAGTTCACCACTTACATATAATGAACAGAGTAAAGGTTATGCTTATTTGGCGTGCTGTCCAGGGAGAGGGCTCCGAGCTCAGCAATTACTCTTGAGCCCGGGTTACTCCCCCCTTTTCCGGGGAGAGGGGTTCGAGCTTTGGCTCTTAGCCCCGGACCCAGAGCACTCTCCCCGAGTGTTCCTCCCCATGCAGGGGTAGGAACAGGCTGACAGGTGAGGAGTCGGGTGGTGGAGGGATGCTGAAAGACTAGACGATAATGAAGGTATGGCTGCCTATGATTATTTATAGGGGTTCCCTCTTTTGTGATGATTGGATAGATGGTTGTAATTACTGATGATGGACTGGCCGTGTTAATTATCTGTGCATGCTCCTCCCGAAATTTGTTAATAATAATTACTTCACATGTTCACACTTACATATAATGAACAGAGTAAAGGTTATGTGTATTTGGCGTGCTGTCCAGGGAGAGGGCTCCGAGCTCAGCTTTTAGCCCAGACCCAGAGCACTCCCCCCCAAAATATGTAATTAGTATGGGACAGCAGCCGAGAGAGGAGCATTGATAACCCCCAAAAATTTGCAAAGCTTAAGATTGGTGGGTGGTGCTGGACGTCGCTTATGGTAGCACACTGCTGGGGGTTTAGAAAGAGAGACTAGAGGCTTCTACGGAAGCGGTCACTGCTGTGGCATCTGAAAAGAAAACTCCTGTGGATAGTGGGAACTGCTACGGCATACTGAAAAAGAGAAAATGGCTTCTGCTAGCACTGCTGCGCCAGAGTAAAATACAGACAAAGGCTCCTGCTGGAGCACGGAAATGCTGTGGCAGTGGGGAAATATGGAAAAGCTCCTGCAGAAGTGGCACTGCTGCGGCAGTGTGGGAAATACAGAGAAGGCTCCTGTGGAGCGGGCACTTGCTGTGGCGTGTGGGAATTTAGGGAAGGCTCCTGTGGGAGCGGGCACTGCTGCAGCAGTGGGGAAATTAATACAGAAAGGCTCCTGCGGGAGTGGGAACGCCTAGGATGGCTTGGAGTGGGGATGGGCCATCATAGATGGATTAGGTGATTTTAAAGGGGTTAAGGGTGAAAAAAACCCCATGCCATAAAAAAAAAGAAACAGCCAACAGCAACCTCTGAGCAGTAAAACATTTTTTATAATGGAGTCTTGCAAGAGATTGCAGCAAGACAATAAAGAGATCTCCCGTTTTCTCACACGTTTCTCTCCAATTGTCATTTTGGATTCCTTTCAGAACTTTCTCACGTCTCAGTTGTTGTCCTATTTATTTCTCCTAAGGACTTTTAGGAGGAAAACATCTGAAGACAATGTTGAGACTAAAATGAGAAATACATGAGAATCACAAACTATCGTGCTCCTGAGGTTAGAAAGATCAAACATGAGCAATAAATTATTCCTATAATGGAGTCTGATAGAGATTGCCCCAGCAAGATATATAAAGAGCATATTCTGTTTCTTCCACCAAATTCTCTGTTTTGACTATTTTTTTCTCAAATATTGTCTCATGTATCATTTGTGTCTACTTCCATTTCTCTAAGGAATTTTGGAGAAAACATCTGCAATGCTGTTTGATACTAAAATGAAAGATATTATGGAGAACTCAATTCTAAGTCTCGTGCTTCGGAAAAGCAACCACTGAGAACAATAAATATTGTTTTGGGGCTTTTTGCGACTATCTTGCTGTTTGCTCTAACAATATTTCAAAGCCATGTTTGGTGTGACCCTTCAAAATCTGAAAAGAAATAATATAATTAGATGAATACAAATTACTAAAACACACACACCGAAAACCTAAGGAAAAGCGAAGTATTAAGATATAATAAAAAGGCAATAATTTAACCTTCCCCGCAGGTACTTGGACAAGTACAATAAGACAGGACCTGTTCAAATGTTTGAAAAATAGTTTTAAGAAAACATTAACTAAGCAAGAACAAGATCAAAAGCTCAACAAAAATCATAACCATTATTAAAATTAATTAGCATTATTATAACTATTTGGTAAATAAATGATTTTTTTTCCTCCTTCCACCTACACTTGAAACGAGGATTCTCACCCACAATGGAAAATAATCAACAACTCAAACCCCCTCCCTTTGTTGGGGGGGCTCCAGAATGGGCTAAATAGTCTGCAATGCATTGGTCTTAGCTTGACCCCATCACTGCCAAGAGGAATCACTAAAATAAAAACTCAACCCCAACTGGGAATCTGAACAAAAATTACAATATAGATTTAAGGGAGAACAAAGCATTTCTACAGTAGTGCCGCAGTCGTGAGAGTAAGTTACTAATTACATTGCCACCCTGAAATATCAATTTTTTGTGGAAAGTGAATGGTGTTCATTCTGAAGTTAAGGTACGGCAGGGTCCTTTTTTACAGATTTATGGGAATAAAGACATCAATTGTCGTTATTAGAAAAAGTATACCCAAAAGAATTGTGTTTACCAAACACATTTTAAAAAAATGAATAGTCATGATTAACAGTTTTTGACTTGTGTTGCTTTGTAATAGTAAACGGGAATAAACATGCACAGAACAACTACAGTAGGTTAGACATAACAAATGGGTAAATCCGCAGCAGCGTACCGCCGCCGCCGCCGCCCGCCGCCGCGCCTGGCCGCCGCCGCCACCGCAGGGCCGCGGCCGTTAACCGCAAATCAGTCGGTGTTAAAATCATTCGCGAAAAACTACCGCCAGGTGGCGCAACAGGGCGGATGCGAACTGATGTAATTGTACAATGAAAAGGAAAGACGTATAACACAATAACATTATTAATATACATTATAAACATCCTTTAAAGCCATAAAAAAAAATAGGATAGTCTTAGGCTACGTCTACGCATCCAAATTTAACGAAAAAGGCCGCGGTTACACAAAGGCTCTTAGCATGTATTGTTTTAAACAGTCATTATATATATCATATATATATATAATAATATATATATATATAATATATATATATTATGATACATATATAATTATATCTATCTATATATAATATATAAATACGGATAAAAGGTTTCATTTCGGTTCATTCTTGGTTATTAAAAAAAAAAAATAATAATAATCTTCAGGTTCCATTGGGCCAGAGCGAAAGGAGAACGGTCCAGATTTACAAAATAATTCTTATTAACGCTTGTTATACTCGATATTCAAACTGCGAACCTTGGCATTTTTGATATGCCTTACTGTGTGACCATATAATGTGGACTGTGACTTTATCGCGCTGGTGCCTCACGCGCACATATCATGGAAAACAGCAGTCGTCCCGAGCACATGCGGCGCAAGCAGCGGGCCACTTTGGCATTATTTTTGCTAATTATGCTTTTTCCCGTCGATACTGAAACACGTGTGATCCAAAGCCTATTTTACCTAATAAATAAGAGGTTAGCTTTCAAATGGGCCACATGTTGGATTTGTCCGAAATGAGACGAGATAAGCCCAACCTTACATTATGTATCGCTTTAAATTTTTTAATTCTTATTTTTGTTGTGTTTATAAGCTATAATTGATATAGCCTGATGCAATTAGATTGATCCAGTAGATTATCTATTGTATTCTTGTTCTGTCTGATAATTTTTTTTACATTTAAAGGATTTGTTGTAAAGTGAAGGGGAACTAAAAATGTCCCTGTGTACATTAGCTATAGACTTATTCGGCCTGCCGTTATTATTTTAAATGAATAATGCACCTCTCACAATGTAATTTATTTGTTAGCGTGTTTTTATGTATGTTTTATCCAGCTTATTTTTTTATTGCATCTAAAAATGACCTGTGCAATACCATCACTTCGTGAACAAACCAAAATAACTTCAGTCCGCATCTCGCGTTGCTCAGCTTTTGGAACATCAAAAATGTTTGTTATAAGGTTGCGTAACAGTTGATACAGGATGTTCATTAAAAAAATCTTCTATATATATTGTTAGTTTTATGCTATACAGGCAATAAGTCTTCGGATACTATAAGATACAAATTAACTTTAGGGCTATTTAACAGCACTGTGACAATTACCGTTTTCAATATACAACTCCTTGAGATTTTAAAGTCAGTTTAATAGTATTGAATTCAAGTTGAATCTAGTATAAAAAAGGTTTAATTGTAAATTATTCTATGACATTATAAGTTAGCATGACTTTTCATCTATAGCATTTTTTAGAGGGGTATTAGGTTTCTGAACAAAGCCCACTTTTTCTTTTTTTAAATTAGAAGCGCCGCCATATCTAACCACCTACAAATAGGGCTAATAGAGGTCTTTCTTAGTGTATTATTTATAATATTTATTTCTTGAAAAAAAGTAATGATCTTTAATAAAATAAGGGGACGATCCAAATATTTGTAATGACAAGACGATAGGCCTTATCTGATGAAGCAGTTTAAAAAGATTATATTTGTTTTATCATCCATTTTGTAGATACAATTAGCCTCTCTCAAAATAAAAATAAATTAATGTCATAAAAAGGCCATCGCGTCTGAATAAATTTGACCATTGTAGAAATTGCGCGGGGGTAGTAATTTAGGAGGGGAAAAATACAGTACAATTACAAATGGCATGGGATTTCAAAGCAGACAACTGAAGGTCTATGACAACGTTTCTAGATGCCTTTTTTTAAACAATGGACTAAGTTTCAACTGAAATATTACTTTTTCTAACCATATAGCCTGTGAAGAAATAAATAAAATGCAACTTTTCAGTGAAAGAAACTAGCGTGGAGTTGCGTCTGGGTGTTCTGGATTGTACTTCAATATAATGAAGCTCCAAGTTGAAATAGCCAACACTAGGTTTTTTTTTTTTTACTCTCTATTTAACGGCATGAACGTACAATGAAATAGTTTTCCTCAGGCAGGACTGAAGTTTTCCTGTCTTGCTAAAATGTTGGGGCCCGGTTGCGGAGGGGCCGCGCGTGCGAGCCGGGAGCAGCTGACGGAGGACTCCGCTTGGTCGTAAAGCCTGTCCGCAACCCTACGTTAACAAATAACAATGATTTTGCCAAAAAATGATAAAATTATCAATTGATAATTGTTATTATTTTGGTTAGTGAAAATAATAATATGGGCTGCGGGAAAAGGGGCAAAATAATGAATAAACAGAGTAAGGCTGCGTGAGTACAGGGCTGTTTTCAACCCAGGGGTGGGTTAGTTTGTATAACTTTGGGGGTCGAGTAAGGGGTGAATCTCTTGCTCTTCATAGGACAGTTTATGAGGGTTTCAAACTGCAGAAACATGGTTTAGGACAACTTAAAGGAAAGGGTTTGATCACTTAAAGTTGACTATATAGCTCAATAAAGTTATTAGTTTTATAAACTTAATTTCAGAGGGAAGTGCCTGTGGACTTTTAAAAAAAAAAAAAAAAAAAAAAAAAAAAAACTGTTGCCTTAGGACGGGGAATAGGCCTATGGCCTAAAAAAATCCCGATTTTGTCACCAAAAAATCCAAATTATTTACAATTTAATCGATTTATTTTTTTTTTCCCCCTCCCTACTTAAAATCAATATTCAAAGACAAAGAAATTGCTCAAAACAAGTGTCATATAACAATATATTATTTTTTAATACTAGCCCATCAGCATTGAAACATCCACCGGCGTTAAGAGCTGTTCAGATTAAATGGCAACTCCGCAGTGAGTCAGTGTCATGGACGGAGGACAGTACCAAGGTAGGCATAAAATCAATTTCTCGTTTATATTTCATCTCGTTATGCCGCTGTTAGGTATGTATTTATGTTTATTTTCTATATCAATTATTTGTAAAATCTAGCCAGACTATGCTAACGGCTACACTGGCGGCCTAGTTCATATAGGGCGAAAACATCTCTCACTCTGCAGCAGAGATGTGAGAGGGGACTGGCAACAAATTTCCTCGACGCTCCTAGCTATTTAATAATCACTAAGTCCGCGTTCATTGATACCAGAAAACACGCTCCGCCTTCACTCGTGGCAAAGTTGATAATGTTATGTTTCATAATAGCTTTAAAATAAAAATAACAAATAAATAAATAAATGAATTAAATTACAGGAGCGTTTTCAAAGGGGATAGGTATTGTGGGCAACTTTTGTCTACCAAACGCCCAACTAATAAAAAATTGCGCAGTAAAAGGTATAATTGCTGCTTTCCGCTGCTCAATTTGTTGTAATGGAAAAACAGTTTACATTTTCGTCAGTTATTTTTATTCTAAAGATTGATGCATTGTTACAGATTTCCTGCTTCCATGCAAAATCGATCAGATGAAAAAGTAGCCACTGTAAGGATACATTTTGTTTGAATGCATTCTTTATTGCTGACAGCGATTACGGGTGACTGTGCTGTATCTTTTAAAATCATGCTTAACCTTCGAAATAATCAGTAATAAGGAAACAATTCCTTGGAAACTAGCACTGGAACTTCAAGCCGACTATTGCCGTCATTATAATATTCGTATCAGAAGATTATGTGTATCAAGCTATAGCTAAATGATGTTATCATGTGATGTCTGCCTAATATGCAGTATATTACGGCGGTTGGCATTGAATGTTCGTAGGAGCGGTGCGGGAGCGAGTGTGAAAACCACGATTGCTCGACTTTTAAAACAATCCGATCCTCCCCCAGTAGAATAAAACATGCTCCGATCATACTTGCCGGGCAGCGTGTCTCAAAACAAAACGGGGGAGGCTTGAAGCACAAATCATTCTAAAAACCATAAAATATTATTTATTTCAAATTTTGTTTTTTGGTTTCAGAGGAAGGAAAAAAATCATGGTTACGGCATCTCTCCATTACAGGACCGTTCGAAGAGGAGGGAATTTATTGCAACGATATAAAATTCTTTAAAACTTTAACGAGATGTCTAGAGGGTATGAATAGGCTGCTCCCACGTAGGATTTTTCTATAGTCGGGATTGTCATTATTCAATAATCGCAAGTTTATATTAAAAATCTACAACTATAATCCAAGCTTCCCCATATTCCCACGTTCAAGAATATGCCTTAAGTTTGTCACAAGGCACAGGCAGAAGTGGGACTAATAATTATGAAAAAGGAGACATTTTACTTCATTTATTAATAAACAAATGTTTGTTCCTGGTCTGGCTGCACAGATGAAATTCACAGTTGCTGACTCTTTACCACATGGACGCGCCTTTTAAAGAAGAAATACCACCTCACAGATACATAAATGCTTCGTTTTGAATTGATTCGTTTAGAAGACATTTCAAGCTTTTCTGTAATATATTATCATTGTCATGTGAGACACCCCGATTTTCATGTTCATTTCATTATTTATTAGGAAAAAAATCACGTGATGATCTGAGAGGCGCGCCGCCCTCTCCTCATGCATGCGCAGTAAGTAATTTTTTGCACAAACACTGGAATATGAATTAAAATTCAACAATTTTGCATATCATAACAAAAGTAAACTAATTTTTTACATGTCATTATCCAACAATAAAACCAAACCAGATTGGTAATGAAGATTAAATATTGGGGACAAAGTAAGAATAAATGCTGCACGTGCTACTCAGCATAATGCCAGAGCAAATCTTTGCACTGATCTTTTACGGAAATTATACATTTTATATTAATGCATTTAAATGTGCTGCCATTTATTTATTTATTTTTACTTTACCCGTAAATTATTATGAAAGCAAGTCAAAGACGACTCCATTTAAAATCACTGAAGTTGTCAATTAATATAAGCTCTTTTCTTTTTTACATCATGTGCACTTTGTTGATAAGTGAGGACGTTGTATTAATCCATGCAGGTTTAATTATTCGTTTCTTGTTTATAATTAGGCCTAAATAATGGGAGCGAAATTATACAGTGCCTTACCGTTTTACTAAAATAAGAATAATAATTTATAAATACACAGCAAAGCTAGCTCACAATAGGCTACCCACTTTTAAATGCTCCGAGCATTAAAAAAAAACCACATTTCTCTTTAATAAATATAACACATAATTCAGAGTATATAAAATACTACTGCACACTATTTAAATGTGTCTAATCTAATTATGGGTGTAGAGAAAATATTAGCACAGGCTATAGGATGACAATTTATCCTGCTTGAATTCGTTTCATAAGAAACGCACATATCGTCATAAGGACGAAACTTTCATCTGTGAAGAGTAATATATTTTTCTTTTATTTCCCCGACTGCAGTCCAAATATAAAAACTCAGCGAGGGGCTCAATTAGCTGGACGTCTATTTTGCGAAATGTGCTGGATGCGCTTATGTTCAAGCGAAAACTTGGATTAAAGGCCCACCTCAGCGGTCAAAAGCGGCAAATGCACTTTGCAGACAAGCCAATCGGCGGCGGGTACGCAGCAGGGCGGTAGAAGGAAACGACGTTTTGGATGGCCATCTATCTGTACATCGACATTGACTAATCCAGTTTTGTTGAAAATGGGTGACACTTCTGTATTGCGATGACACGGGAATCTCCAGGGTTCTTGTTAACAAATTTCAACACGATTGTGGATACAATTTTACTTAATATTTTATTTACTAAAAAAAAAAAAAAAAAAAAAAAAGTAGAGTTTACCGATTCACAATCACTATGGTAATCATATGGTCTGTCACACACTTCTGGACTTGCATAGTCAGGCAGTTGACACAGGCCTGTCCTGTATGGTCCTTTTTGTTTATTTTTTATTGATGATTAGGGTAAAGGTGAGCAGGTCCAACACTGTTCTCTAGTTGGGCATAATATTATAGACAAACCTTTGCTCCTTACTGTTCTTTAATGAGGTCGGATCCTTGTCGGTCCCTTGGAATTATAAGGGTCTATCTGCGTTCTGGACAGTTTTGAGAATATGTGAGCTTCAAAGTTTTGCATTACATATAGGAAAATTTTATATTGGGGAACACGTTTCTTTCAAACCATGAAAAAAAACGGGGACCCGAAATGTATTTAAAAGTTACAAGTAGTCAAAACTCCTCTAAAATGTGTGAATGGGATTTTGGGAATGGGTTCAAATGCAGAATAGAACCTTTCTAATTCTAAAAAAAAACATTTTCGCTTAGAATTATAAGGTTCTATCTGCCCAAACATTATTTGAACATTAAAATATAAAATTAATGTTGTAAACAATGTCTCAACATTGTGTTAGAAAAGTAAAATTTTATCCTTTCTAATGATATTTATTTCATATTTTTATCACGTCCATGTTTTAGGACATTTCAAAATAAGGCAAGGTAGGTCTAAATTTTTTTTCCTCATTTTGTGAAAACACAGGACGTATAGACTCTTTGACTCATTTTTAAAAACACAGACTTATCAATACTCTCTATTCGCTAGTGGCATGATTTAAACATGGACTGGAAATGTCACTCATCTTCGCCTCTGAGATGATGCTCTGTTTGGCGAGTACCCTTGGTTTGGGTAAGATGGATGTAGGTGCCAGGATTATCGTGTGTTTTGCTTGGTCCTCTTATGTCTACTTTATCTCCTAGGCTCTGCATGTGAGTTTGTATAATGAAGGAGTATATGTGAACACTGATCAACACCACAAGCTGGTGACACTTTCAAAAAATGGATACCTGTTTGTACTGATAACAGCTTGGAACATGTCGAAAGTCATAGAAATCTATACTCTCAATCTGTATGATTTCCATATGGTTTGTTCCTGTGTCACCTTCAGTAGAATGCGCAAGAAAGACAGTGGTTGAATAGAATTCAGACACTGCCCTTGCCTTTTTTCATATGGCTGTGCATTTTTGTCTACCTCCTGCACTGCGGATGGCCTGTTGTAGCAGGATTTTCATTGTTATCTTTTTAATTTGAGGATGCCTTGTCATGGAAAATCTGAAAATAGCAAGGGCTATTATGGAATTTCTGTTCTGAGGCTACACAAATATCACTCCATGTAATCATCTCAGTGGCAGGTGATGATGTCACGTACACGCGTTTTCTAACTTATTTTGCATTAGTGCACTTGCAACAGCCACTATCCCTCCCCTACCTGACATTGCCTCTGTCCCAAAGGCACAGTTAGCCTTTTTTAGTCTGCGAAAAGTGAGCAGTAAAATTATACATGTTAAGTTTCCGCTTGTAGAAAAAAGAGCTAATTTTGGCACGTGGACATGAAATAACATTCTGTAGAGGTCAATAACCAGACTGTGTAGAGTATCTTTTATCCTCTCTGTACTTTTTGCCGCTCTTTGGCGCATTATTGCCGTCTTGTCAGCTATATGCGTTGTGTGAATGGTATTCATCACTTTGGCACTACGCATCGTTTTGCTTTACGGCTAGTCTCCATATTCTTCCACACTGCTCACAGACCGATCCTTTTTAATGGGGTGTGAAAGTTAAGGTTGATACTCTGTGTTGAATCTGAATCGGTAATAAGATTCGGTTTAGGTGTAGTTGTTATTTCCATTCTCGTAGTTGCATTATAAGCCTGTAGAGATCATATACATCCTTGAAACAGTTGAGTACCAGTTCAAGGTTACTTTCTTTCTGTGCTGGCTCAAACAGTAATGTGAGCTCAACAAACAGGAAATGAACTGATGTGTGTGCTTTTATCGTGCCTTCTTTCTGATTTTCATCTATGCATTTTTTTTTTTTGCATGCTTTCCCCTTGCATCTGATTTTGGCATGCTAGTTGTCTGATTTTTCTTCATGTGTGTATTATACACAGGTTTCTGGCTGATGGCAAGTGTGCCCAGATAAAAACTGCTTACAGACTCTCACCTTTTCACGCCTCTACGTTTAAGATTAGTACTTAAATGAGTAGGTATGGCTTTTCCTGTGTGGTTCATCACAGGTTTGTCTTTCTTTCTTTGTCTGTGCAGTCGTGTAGTTCATTGCTATAGTCATGTCATATTAAGTCATATTTTCTGTTTTGACCTCAACTGGTAGAACTGTGTAAAGCATTTCTCCCTTTCATCTGGGGTTACTTCTTTGCACAATTTGTATTTACATGATGTACTCACAGTTCTTCAAAAGTTCTCAACTTTGTTTGGGCAGAAGCCTTTTTATTTGCAGAGGTGGACATGTCCTTGCCCTCCTGATAAATTTTCTTGCAGGTACATGCTTTCCATGTTGAAGGATTTTGAAACATGTCTCCCTGTTTCTTCTTTTCTGAGTAGCCCCCAGCTCTTTCATTTGTAAAATGGTAGGTGCAGTCGACTGGTGCGGTGCGGTCGGTCACTGGCTCGACTGGTCACTGGCTCGACTGGTGTGGTCACTACGGCTGGTCACTGGTTCGACTGGTTGTTCTGGTAAGTTACTCTAGGCCCTGCTGCATCTACCTTGTCACCTACCTGGAGAAAAAAAGACATTTGAAAAAAAATATCATATTTAAACAAATATTTAAATACACAATGTAAAAACAGGAATGCAATAAATTCAGAAAAGTTTCTTATTATTAGATCACCACCTCTGTAGCTCTAAACTAACAAATTCTGACGTTGACTGACTGATTCGTACCTTTCCTCTCTCTGTTGTTGTTCATCTGTCTTGTATTACTGGACTGCTTGTTTTCTCCCCTCTCTGTCTAAAAGTCTGATTTTACATTGCTCCTTTACAACATTGCTCCTTCCCTCTTCTCTGCCTCAGTTTCTCTTCCTTTCTCTGATGATGCTTTTTTCATATTTTCTTTGCCTGGTGCTCTCTTTCTCGTTCTCCTGCTGCTGTTTTTAGCATTACTTTTTCCCCTCCTGGATATGTCAGGTTCATTACAAAAAAATAATATTTTTTTAGCATGGTATACCATTGAGTAAGCTAACGTTACAGGCTACAATCATTCTGAAATCATTTTAATACTGAGGTAACTGCTTTTTCTGCTCTTATTTTTCTCTAAACATCTTTCACCATGTTCACATTTTCACATAACGATCATAACCTTACTATAACCGCACTGTTTTGAGTAGGATAGGTTCGGGGGGGTTTTTTCTGTATTGTTTTTTTTTTTATCTTAGTGCGTGCCATCTTAAATATCAGGAACTATGAAGGGCTAGCGCTGCGCGGCTAGTGTGGTGTCTAACTAATGAAAACAATCTCCTCAAGCAAGACCCTAAAACAAAACAAAAAAAAGACCACGTGAACCTTTGCCTGGAAGAATTCGGGGGGGGGCTGGCTTGCTGTCCTTGACAAGGTCGTCCAATAAACTTCGATCTTTGAGGTTTCTTAATACAACTTCAGCTTTGCAATGATATTTCAAATTCCTTCCCTGGCCTGGATCCACCTGAGTTTAAAAAGATCAGAAGCCATATCAGCTATTATTTTATTGATAAGCCAAAGAAAATACAATTTCTGGCAATGTATGAATCTTCCATTTTCACTCAACAACATTGATAGTCAATTGTACCTAACCCAGTTTCAAAAGTTACTTAAGCACGAGATGACACTCAAAATTAACAATACTGTCTAATGATGTGTAAATGTTGTTGTAAGGTCACAATAAAAACTTCTAATAATCAAAAAACTACATTACCAACAGCTTTATAGAGCTCCCAGTCTCCTTCCAAACGATTCCAACGAGTTCACACTTGGTATATAATTAGCTGAAGTATGATAATGCGTTCTTTGGCGTGCTGTCGGAGAAAAGGGCTCCGAGCTTTTTCGGGGAATGGCCCGAAACCTAGAGACCCCCCAAAAAGCAAAATGAGCAAAGGACAGGCCGCCAGACAAGAACTTCCCCCAAAATAAGCATTGAGTACATGCTGGGGCTAATTTTTGAGAAGTCAGCTGGTTGGCAGGCCGGACTGAGACATACGTACTTTTGTGGAAGCGACTTATTAGTTGGAAGAGTAGGCCCCGACCAGGCGGCCTTGGTACTGGACTATCGTGGGTTTGGGTGCCTGGCGGGACGGGCTCGAGCCGATCCTCAACGGGAGCTCACAGCAGTGGATACGGGTGAGCCCTACTGGACGATGGGGAGGAGCAGCATGATTGTATAGCCCCGACCAGGAAGGGCCCGAGTTGCCTGCGACTGGAATAGGTCACGGTGTCGGCGTACGGGCCCTACTTGGCTGATAATTCCCTTGCTAATCAGTGGGCAAAGGGCAAATGGCTGACCGAGGAGGGCCCATGAAGCCCTGACTTGGGGAGTCATGACTCAGGATAAGTGGAGTGTGGGTCCTCTCGGTTTTTGGCAGATTGAAAAGGCTTGGGCTGACCAACAAGGAGGACTCTCTGCGAACATCCGACGTGGAGATCAATACTCACGGCATCGGATGGATGAGACTCGCTTGCGGGTGTCAAGATAGCAAGCCCACAGGGAGAACTCTCACAGACGTCCTGAACTTTAGCCACAAACATCAGACTGGGTAAGGCCTCGCTGGGCGGGGAGAGGAGAAAAGAAAGGAAAACCCGACTGGGAGGGCTCTTGCGGCATCCAAATGGGGTTCTACTCAGAACGTCGCAACAGGTAATACAGCCTCGCCGAGCGGGGGGGGGGAAGTTGTGGAGGATAGCTGAGAGGGCTTAGAACAGCATTTTCGGTGGGAGGTTGAGACTCATGGTGTCGATCGTGCCTACCATCGAACGAAAAGGTAAAGTTGTCTGGCCAGGAGGCTATACGCCAACGTCCGACGGGAGAACACGCATTGAACAGGTAAGCCTCGCTGACCGTAGAAATGGAAAAGATAAGGTTGTCTAGGCCCGTAGACCCGCATCGCTGTACGTCCAACGGGAGCTCCTATACTCACGTGCAATCCAATGTGATCAGCATCTCGGGGAATGCAAGACGAGAAAGGTTAAAAACAGGCATCCAACATGAACTCCATGCTCAACTGCCCATCGAATGGGTAACCACCTCAGAAGACCGAAAAAAGAAAAGCTGAAGTTTTTTTGTGGCCGTGAGGCTCTCCTGGCAATCCTATGGGGGCCTCGATACCTCACAGCTTCAGATGGGTTAGGCCTTGATGACCGTGAGAATGGACACAGGAGGCTCGCGTCGGCCTCCAACAGGAGCTCGATACTCTACAGTATTGGATAGGTCACGGTGACGACCCCTGGCCCAGGAGGCTCCCGCCGACAGTCCAACGGAGAGCACACAGCATCGTAATGGTAGGTAAGCCTCGCAAACCAGTAGAAAGGAAAAAAAGTAAGTGTGTGTAGCCGGGAGGCTCTCGTCGGCAATCTGAAGGGACCTCAATAATCCCAGGCACGGAGGGGGTAAGCTTCGCCCGGTATTAGGGTCGGAAAGGCCAAGATTGCTTGACCGGGAGGGCTCTTGCAGCCTTACGACGGAAGTGTCAAATACTCACTGCATGAAAGGGTAAGTAAGCAACACGTTAGCTGAAAGAAAACATTCACTCGACCGGGAAAGCGCTTGCAGCATCTGACGGGAAAGAGTTTAATACTCACGGCATCAGATGGGTAAACTTCGCCGGTAGTTGGACGGAAAAGGCAAGGTTTGCTCGACCACACGGCGGAGGCCCTCGGGGCATCTGACATGAATTCAATACTCCACTCTGCAATCAGATGGGTGAGGCCTTGCCAGTAGTTGAAAACAGAGAAATATTTGCTCCGCCTTTTTCCGCGCGGTAGCACTCTTGCAGCACCTGACAGGGAGGATTCAATACTAAGAACAATTTGAAGTTGTCTAAAAGGGTTGATGTTATGAGGATTACTTTACGTAATTGTTTAACAAATCCAAAACGAAGACCGTCCCGATACCCGTGTCCAGAAAATATTGGTGCGGCTTTTTGCATTTGAAAGAAGGTTAAGCGTAAAAACAAAATAGATTTAGTGATGTCGACTTTTGCCAGCCAAGTGCTAATACCCATGAGTTTTGTTTTCTCTACATATTGAATTGCAATGATGTTGTTTCTACATTGAGAGGCGAGAATTAATCCAATAAAATGGCGAATTATATGGAGCTGACAGGATCGATTAGGAGTTTCTTATCCCAGAATTTTCAGAGTAGCCACTCCAATGTTGCTGATGCAAAACTGGAAGGTGGGGCTATTCGCAAGGGCTGAATCCTAATTCACTGCCACCTATGGGAGGAAAGCTCTGAACCAGATTATTTCAGTGAAATGGCTGAACAACGTAATGAAAAATGGCAACACCTTATGTGCACGATTCGAGGATTTAATGATTGCTGAATCAATTCTGTCATGAAGGAATGTTCCAAAGAATATAAAGCTTGATGTAACATATGAATTAAATGTTTATGAGCCAAACGAGGATTAGAATATTGCACGGATAGAACATGACATGTAGAACACAATTGTTGGGGACGTTGGTGACCTTTTGAGGGCTTGTGACTATTGTGCAGGGTACCATTCTAAGTGTTTAAAAAAACATTAAGTTTTGTTCAATGAAACATTACGTTAATTTTTTGCTTTTCATACGTCATTTAAGAAAACTCAATCACCCAGTTTCATTGCCTATTATATATGATTTTTAAGGGTAATTTTAACGGTAAACAAAAGCCTTTAAAATTACCTAACGTTTTATGTGTTTGATGTATGTCGCAGTTATTTATTTATTTATTCTTTTCCTCTTCAATCCATATAAATTATAATTATCCGAATGAATCCATCAGACTAATCCACAGAAAACTTGGTTACCCAAAATCATTAGTTATGCCTTAGATGAAGGGGTAGTATGTCTGCACTAGCCAGGCTTTGTTCCCAGATATTGTAGAACAATTGAACCCTGTTAGCGACTTGTGGCTTTAGGGAGGGAGGTTTGGCTGATCTCGCTGGGAGACGAATAACTTAGATTGTACAGATCCTCTCGTGTTACCCTTCGCAAGGGCAGACCGGTTGAAATTACATCAGTCATTTTCCTCAGGCTTAACTATAGTCAACTTTCCGATTGGAGGAATTGTCGCATAGCAGAAAGAAATAGGATGCCGGGGGAATATTGGAGGATGACGACGCGGTATAGAGGCGGAGGTTGAGGTTAGCCTCGGCGTCGTGGATGGAGAGTGTGGCTTGGTCCATCAGAGCAGAGGACGCAATGAAGCCTGTAGCTCAGCTGCGGTTGTCTGGCGGAGAAGGAAGTCGATCCTGGGGCCGGCAGGTTGGCCCAGAGAATCCCGAAAATCCCCAGTATAGACTCGTCGTCTAAATGGGAGGGCTCTTGATCTGACATATAATGGCAAAAGGTGCGAAGCCGATGTGATAAACATTCAATGGATAGAGGTAAGCAGCTGTATATTTATACTATGGTGTTGATTAGGCTAGTATCTGAAATTGCTCCTCCTGAACCTTGTTAACTGGAAACACATTTCCGTCTCCACAATAGTTGTAGAGAAGTGGGTGAAATATTAAACCAAACAGGTATTGCAAAAAAAAATCTCACTGGATATACAATTACAGGATACAGGTTTTTGAAATCATTAAAAATACTTCTGCTTAATGTTACACTGTCAGATATGCAAAAGAAACTCTATCATATCTTACCACTGATAAAGAACTAATTGTAGAAGATTTTAACATTCACGTTGATAATACAAATGATGCATTAGGACTTGCATTTACTGACCTAATAAACTCTTTTGGAGGCAAGCAAAATGTCACTGCGGTCCCATTCATCGTTTTAATCATACGCTAGATTTAATCTTATATCACATGGCATCGATCTTACTGATATAGATATTGTACCCTCAAAGTGGATGATGTTACTGACCATTTCCATGTATCTGTGCATTCTGCGTATTACTGATATTAACTATATAGCTCCGCATTATCGTCCGGGGCAGCAGACTATTGTTCCAGCCACCAAAGACAGATTCACAAATAACCTGCCTGATTTATCTCAGCTGCTCTTGTGTACCCATAAATACACATGAACTAGAACGAAATGACTGGCAACATGGGCATTAACTTCCTCTAATAACATTAGAAGCTGTCTTGCCCCAATCAAATGAAAAGGTTAGAGAGGAGATAAACGTACGTGTCATCCATCGCACAAAGATAAACCTGCAGTGCTACAACCTAATAGGAGAGGAAGAGTTAAATAAACTTATCACGCATCTAAAACCCAACCTGGTTATTAGATCCTGTACCCACTAAGTACTGAAAAGAGTGTTACCTGTCGCGACGAAACCACTTTTCATGTATTATTAACTCGTCGTTATCTGAGGGACAAACCAAAACCATGCAAGTGGCAGTTATTAAGTCTATTAAGAAACCACAACTAGGATCCTAGGTGAACTGGCAAATTACAGCACCCATCAAATCTTCCATTTATGTCAAAATTTTGTCTGCTCAATTGTGGCTCCTTTGGCGTCAGACCAAGGCTGCATCTCATTGCTAGTTTTACCTGATCTTAGTGCTGCATTCAACACCATAGATCACGACATACTCAAAGATCGATTACAAAGCTATACAGGTATTCAAGGGCAGGCTTTAAGATGGTTTAGATCCTACCTGTCTGATCGCTACCACATTGTTTATTTAAATGGGGAGACATCTTATTTATCACCAGTAAAATATGGAGTGCCACAAGGATCTGTCCTAGGTCCTCTGCTATTTTCCAATATACATGTTGCCCCTCCTGTAATATTATTAGAAAATATGTGATTAGTTTACACTGTTATACTGATGATACTCAACTGTATATCTCAACAAGACCAGATGAAACTTCTAAATTATCTAGGTTAACAGAGTGTGTTAAAAAAATGTAAAAGATTGGATTATCAATAATGTTCTCCTATTAAATTCGGATAAGACTGATATATTACCTATTGGACCAAAAAACAGTACGTACAGAATCTTGTACATTACAGTTTCATGACCCCGACAGACGTGATGTACTGTTACTTCCTCTACAGTCTAAAAAAATCTGGGTGTTATATAAGACAGCAACTTTGTCTTTTAAAAACCATATTTCCCATGTTACAAAAACAGCATTCTTTCCATCTTAGAAACATTGCCAAGCTACTTAAACATGTTACCTGTTTTCTGATGCAGAAAAAGCTAGTTCATGCATTCATGACCTCTAGACTGGACTATTGTAATGCACTGTTAGATGATTGTCCTGCATCTTCAATAAACAAGCTACAGGTACTCGAAAATGCAGCAGCTAGACTTGGTTGGAACAGCAGCTAAGCTAATTACGTCTCTATTTGTTTCTCTGTTTACACCAGCTCCAGTCTGGACCCAGAACACCTGAGAAGAGATGATGCCAACCCTTCAGAGGACTTCAGATGATGCTAACCCTGAAACAATATACAGAACTACCAAACTTTGCTGTAAGTTTGATTGCATCATATAATAATCGCAGTTAATAGTGTTCATCGTCTGTTTGATTACGTCATTGATTTTTCCAATACATTTCTGCCATATGCACATAAACTACACACCACTGATAAGCTACTACTAAATATTGTAGAAACTTAATTTTCTGTAAGGTTGCTTTGCAATGATTTGTATCGTAAAAAGCACTATACAAATAAACTTGAATTGAACTGAATTGAAAGGGCAAAATGAATGTTTGGCAATGTAAACTGATATTTCCTACTGGCTACACTACAGCAAAGATAAAAAATAATTGACTTAAAAACTATTTTTTAGCTGGTGAAAATACTAGTGTACTAACATTTTTGACATCAGATAAAGGAGACTACAAAAACATGTGCAGTGTTTGGTGTCCCCCCCCAGGAACCTGTTTGGGAAGCACTGCTTTTACACAATACAGGTCCGTTCCAAAAAATTAGCATAATTGTGAATGAAATTTCTTATTTTCCATAGAGTAATGTAATAAAAATTAAACTTTCATATATTTTAGATTTCATTGCACACCAACTGAATATTTCATGTCTTTTAATTGTTTTATACTGATATTTGGCATACAGCTCATAAAAAACCCAAAATTCTTATCTCAAAAAATTAGCATATTCATGAAAAAGGTTCTCTAAACGAGCTATTAACCTAATCATCTGGAAGTCAACTAATTAATCTCTTAAACACCTGCAAAATGATTCCTGAGGCTTTTGTAAAAACTCCCAGCCTGGTTCATTACTCAAATACCGCGCAATCATTGGTAAGAATGCCGACCCTGAAATGTGTCCAGTAAGGCCATCATTGACACCCTCAAGCGACGACGGGTCAAGAACACGAAAAGAAATTTCTTAACACGAATAGGCTGTGCTCGCAGAGGTGCTGTATCAAGGGACCTCAGATGGGAAGGTCCTGTGGGAGGAAAAAGTGTGGCAAAAAACGCTGCCTCCAACGAGAAGAGGTGGACACGGACCCTGAGGAAGCAGTTGTGGGAGAAGGACCGATTCCAGACCTTGGGGAACTGCGAATCTCAGTGGACTGAGTCCTGGAGTAGAAAACATCCATAACGCCCACCGTGCACATTCGTGTGCTTATTGAACCAGAAAACTAGCGGCAGAAGCCGCCTAGACCCCCCTGACCTGGCCTACAGAGAAGCAGCACACTGGACTGTTGCTTCAGTGGTTACCAAAGTACTTTTTTTTCGGATGAAAGCAAATTTTGCATGTCCATTCGTATGAAATCAAGGGCCAGATTCCTGGAGGAAGACTGGGGATTTTAAAGGAAATGCCAAAAAATCCTATGAATTCCAGTGTCCAAGTTACCCACAGTATGATGATGGTCCTGGGAGATGCCATGTCAGCTGCTGGTGTTGGTCCACTGTGTTTTATTTATCAAGGGCAGGTCAATGGCAGCTAGCGATCAGGACGATTTGTTGGAAGCACGTCGATGCTGTCCTATCGCTGAAAGACTTTATGCGGAATGAAGATTTATTGTTTTTTCACACGACCTGGTCACCTGTCTCATAGTGCCATAACCACTGGGTAACTGGTTGATGACCCTGGTATTCTGTTGCTAATCTGGCCTCGCCACACTCTCCATAGACCTGAAACCCATAGAGAATCTGTGGGATAGTTGTGAATAGAGATGTGGAGAGACGCAAGACCAGCAACACTCTGGATGAGCTGAAGAAGCCGCTATTCGAACATGCCTGGGCCTCCATAACACTCAGCAGTGCCACCGGCTGATTGCCTCCATGCCACTGCCAGCATTGAAGCAGTCCATTTCTGCAAAAGAGATTCCCGACCATTATTGAGTGCATAACTGTCAACATAATTATTGAAGGTTGACTTTTTTTTTTTAATATTAAAAACACTTTTCTTTATTGGTCTGATGAAATATGCTAATTTTTGAGATGGAATTTTGGGTTTTCATGACTGTATAGCCAAAATTCATCAGTATAAACAATAAAGACTGAAATATTTCAGATTGGTTTTGGCAATGAATTTTAAAATATATGAAAGTGTTTAATTTTTTATCATTACATATTGAAATAATGAACTTTTTTCAAAAGATGCTAATTTTTTTGAGAAGGACCTGTAGTAAAACCTTGAAATGCAGACCTAGTGTGGTCAGCAGCCTCTGGGATGGCACAGTCCTCTGTCCTAAGCCAGCCTGTAGTAGAATCAGCTCATCAGATGCTTTTGGAGTCAGTTCAACACTTATTTAGAAGGAAAAAACTGCATTGGCCTTTTGACCTGGCAGGCCGGTTTTTTTAGGCATTTGGGATAAAGCCTTTTTTGTGCCTTGAACAGAGCAGGGAATGCTCTGAGAGAAAAAAAAAAACAGTCTGACATCAATTCATAATATTGATCAGATCTTAAATCATAATCCAAATGGGCTCATCTAAACTGCCCATTAACAAGAATTTATAGCTTCTAAAATGTTCATTAATTTATTTCTTTAGACTTATGTCTAATGTGACATCTTAGTTGAGTCTACTCTGTGTTTTCTTCCACAATTCACAGGTGATGGCTTGATGTGGGTGCTGCACCTGGACATAAATCAACTTATCTGAAAAAGGACTTTCAGAAACCATGAGGAGAAGAGGAATAGTTGTTTGGTTGGCATTTGTTATTTGCACTGAGTCCTGCCAGAGAACGCATGGGCGTGGAGGTGTTATTAAGAGAAGTTTCCGCCTCAATTCATCTCTCCCTAAACTGGATGTTTGGTTTTGAGTTTTGTTAATTGATTTCTGCTTGGACCTGATGTCATTGGTAAATGCCTTACAGATACGTTGCTGACATACTGACTTTTCATTTACATTGACTACATCACAATGACTATTTTCCTTTTAAAATAAAACTTAGTGTGTTAAGCATTGGGTTGTGTGCCGGCGTCTCCCCCTGGCTTATTGTTCGTGATCCAAGAAAACTAATCGTAACAAATGGGGGCTGTGTCCGAAGCTAATTTAATCTGTTGTTTTTATTGTACCGTTTTGTGTTATATTATAGTCCATGTGTTGGAACATGTTTTGGAATATTTTTCTAGAACTGTTCCTGTTGGTCCGACGGTATTCATCATGAAAGCTGAGGTGCATTGTATGTTAAAGTACGAGGTTGTAACATGGTTCTTTTTTGCCCATAGGCTCAGCATCACTTTGCATTGGTTTGTTATTTTGCCCTTTTTTATTTTTGTGCAGGCTTTTTGGGTGAAGCACACTGCCGTGGTTTATGGGCTGGAACAATTTTCGTTCAGTGGTGAAACCATTGTACCTTGGTGTTTAATGTTCACTTAGGGTTTGTGAAAGCGTTCTGTGCGCAACACTGGGATACTGATGGTTGTGCGCTGGACAGTTGGATGATCAACCCCTAACTTTAACACCTAAGCGAACATGCTGGAAGTGAAGTTAGTACCTAGGTTGGTTTGGATAACCTTGTGGTAACCCAATTGTTGAGCAGAATTTAACTCCTCCTTCACTACTTGCCTGAGCTTTAAGAGTTCGGAGCTGAACATGCTTCTGGAACCTAGTTGCATGTACACATCAGAGACATAAGATATTTGGTGTCCTGATTTTTATTTGGTAGCAGCCCAACACAATCCAAAATTCAAGACATTCAAATGGGTTCTCATATCACGGGAATTGGATGGAGGGTAGCTGGGGGTATGGTTTGATTTGCGCCTTACCTGCGGTGGGCACACATGGCAACTCTTTGCAGGATTGGCAAACAACTGGACTTCAATCCCAGGGCCAAAGAATATCAGGAAATGTGGCTTGTACGTTTTGTTAACCCCATAGATGAGCCATTAAGAGGATTGCTCAGGGTCAAGCTGCAATACTTGAGAATGATAATAGCATCATCAAACATCATGAGGTTTTTCAACAACACATTAGGACAATCATCTTCCCAAATATAAGCGATACTAGTACTGCTGCACAATTGCCTAACTTAACAGCAGCTTAGAACACAGGTGGATAGAAAATTGGTCAGACCTTTGTAGCAGCAATTAAAGTGTTCTCTGTCCCATGGACCTAGCTGAGATTTAATAGGGCATGAGTAACACTCCAAAGACCTCATTTTGCTGAATCACTTAAGTGAGTCAGAAAGATTCACAGAGTCCCTCTTTCCCAATTCCATTTTGTGCACCGTTTTACCAGCGCAAGCAGGAAATACAGAAGGGAAACAAGCAGCGATATCAGAGTCAGGAGATAAATCTGGCGTATCTACCACAACTGGAGAGGGAAAGACCTTACCACCTGCCAAGTCATTACCTAGGATGAGGCTTACACCATCCAAGAGCAGCTCAGTTTTTCACACCCCAATAGAACCTACCTGCCAATCCAGATCAGTCTTAACCTGTTAACGCCCACCTGGACGCCGATGGCACCTGAACGCATCTTTTGTTTGCAAGTGTCAATGTTTTACAAATAGATTAAATAAACAGGGACAAAATTAATCTTTAGCAAACTATATATCATTATAAAGGTCCTATGCCTCAGCATTGATGACAGTGGATCGCTTGGTTTCTTGCAATGGAAAGCTTATAAGAAATGTATTACCTGCTCTAAATTTCTGTTAAGTCGTACCAGATCAAAACACATGCATACTCAAAAATGCCAGTACATACCAGATTCATCATAATAGCGAGTCATAAACATATCCACAGAGCTGTAAATCCCTGGCGGTTAGTTTAGAAAGTTAAGTCGGTCCCCTGTGAATGACATCTCCATAGAGCACCTTTAAGTCCAACGAATCAATAACGGTTGTAATATGGATTGGTAATTCCTTTGTTTACATCTCATTTCTTCGGGGACAGTATTAGTTTGTAATCCGTTATGGAAATAACCTATGCTCAAAGAAACTTGTCATCTTGGGTTGTGTAAAAAAAAAAACAGCATGGGTTTATGGTAGCAACAGTGTCATCAAACATAATGAGAAACCATCCACTAAAAAAAAAAAAAAGTCCGATATATGCAATAATTGTTTATTTTGAATTCCTGGCGCTCCTCTTGTGATGGCTTTTTCGTGCCGTGCGCTGTGTCATCTGATGGGGGCGTAAACTGTGAGCAATTTGCTTTTTTGCAAAGAATAATTCTTTCTTTTTTTTTCCTCCTCATCATTTTTCATATATGTGTGTGTGTTTTAAGTTGGGGAATGGGAAAAAATGGGGGCAAAAACAAATGGTGGTTCATCATTTATAATTTGTGTTCAGTGTATAAAGTTCACCTCTATTCTTCAACCCAGTATTTACCAGGCCACTTATGTACTTGTATTTTTGGGAGAAATTGTGATGAATTCACATGCTGTAAATCCGACTGACAGGACTCTTCTAACTGCAGCGCGAACAAACATGGGGCGCACCATCTCACATTACAGATCCCCTCAAGATCATTTAGAATGGTTTTTAAAATGACAAAACACCACTCAGTTTACAACATATTTGTGAATCGGAATTGTCAGATTGTTTTTTTTTTTTCATACCTAGTTTGGCAAGTTTGTGAATATTTTGAATAAAAAATGGGGAAAACACAATAAAAGCAATCCAACTGTCATACAGTGTTATTTGTGGCCACGGTGTGTCATGTGCACAAGTCTGATGCGTTCGCCATAGAAACAGTAAGGTAAACGTTCTAAAATAGTTGCGCCTTATAAACAACACACTCTGGGGGGACCGATAGAATATTTAAAACTCACAAATGAAAGGTTTTAACGACACAACGCCGCAATGCCCTGAGAACCGTACACAAGTAAAAACAGTAACAAATACATCAAACACAAATGGTGCTTAGACGCTATTATGAACAATTTTGTTACCTTTTACAAACAAATAGCTAGTTGTGTTTGGGGCCGCTTGTCATGAAAACGAAGGTCTTTGAGTTTAAATGACAATCTTCTGTACTGTCCTTTTGGACTTGTGACAGGCACTTATTTTAAACTTGAATGAAGTTTTGAACTTAGGCAGAGCCTATGTGATGCGTCCGACATCATCAGTCCATTGGTGCAACTAACAGAGCATGTCATTTACGTTAAAGTGGATGCATTTTCTGATTTTTTTTCGAAATCACACCAAATGAATTTACATCAAGTGCAACAAATTTTACATTTTTAAATTGAGACCTCAAATGGATTAATACAATAAATTTATGGAGTTACTATAAAAATAATTATTTATGAAACAAATATAAAGAGCATTCTACATAACAGCACTTTACAGTCTACCATGATTCCTGTGCTGGTGCCAACAGTGAAGCATCCTGAGACCATGCCATGTGTGTGGTTGCTTTTCAAACCAAGGGAATGGGCTCTCCCCTACATTCTGCCCCAACACAGACTGTAATAAAGAATTGTATCAAAATGTCCTGCAAGAGCGACTTCCAATGATACAAGCAATTTGGTGAACGATCCCTGCATTTTTCCATCCCTCTGGAGCACCAGGTCAGCTCCTCAAAGGTGAGTGGACAAGCAGAACTCGAGAACTAATAACAGTTAGTATACAATGTCAACAAAACCGCTTAAAATTAACTGCATTTACTATGTACAGGACAAGTGCCATGGTAATATGTTTATTGTTCTTGAATTCTAAACATTATAAATTGAAATTGCAGTGAAAATGTTATACAGTTGAACTTATTATACATAGTCTCATAATTGAAGTGTAAATTTGCAGATACATCATTGTCCCAGTCTTGTACAGTCAGCAATTTCTAAAAAAACCGTTTTCATAACTGTAATACATATTTGTACATACATAATTATTATCAGGTGCATGTGTAATACACTAACTGCCATTAAAATGACCCAGCAAGGTAGGAAAACATCTGCTGCAAGGAATTCAAAAGTCACAGGGGTGAAAAAAACTTACCTGTTCGTTCGACATGGCAAAAACTTTGACGCAAACAGCAGCACTTCTTCTTGTTGTCGTCGTCGTCGTCTTGTCTGATGCACTCAACCAAGTGTTCTAGCCACGACCTCACCCCTCCCCACCTCCCCTATTTCAATTTCCATAAGCGGGGGGGGGTGGGTGGGGTTGGGGGGGGGGTGGGGGGGGGGGGGGTGGGGGGGAATTATTTTATGATATTATAATGGGCACTTTTGTGACATCACAAAACCCGAAAAAACAGGTTTTTTTTTTTTTAAAATATCTCCTTTGGAGTGGACTTTGAGATTTGTAACTTTTGTAGATATTTTATATTGCCAAACCGCACACTACCACACTGTGCTAAAATCCAAAACAAGTGAAAAAGCATAATAGGACCTCTTTAAAAACCTATGTTTTGCTTTATGGTTGTTTTTCAGTACACCACAGAAATATGTGGAAAAACTGATCTAAAATACTGAAGCAGCAACAACTTTGCAAAACACAAAATTTGTCACTGCCAAAACTTTTGGCCATTGTATACCAGAGGTATATAAATTATTTGAAAATGGTATAAAAATACAAAAATGTTAAAAAAATTAAAATTAAAAAATACATACAGCAAACTATGTTAAGTTCCCTGCAAAGGTATAAGTAATTACTAATAAAATAATAAACTTTCTCATTAAAAAAAAAACAACTGATGCAAGCATGTTTTTAAAAATATAGAATATTTAAGAAGTATGTATTTGATACTTCTTAATTATGCATTATTCTTTTATATTTTTAACTCATGCTCATCAGTTAGGTTAGATAATTCAAACACTTTATTAGATATTAGGTAATGCAAATACAATGTGCACAGACAAAAGTGGTGTCAATATTGAACTTTTTTAACAGTTTAATACATTGATTGTTTGAGAAATATATCCATCATATTACTTAGATCTGTTCCAACCCACTTGACCTGCCTCATTGTCCTCGCCTTATAAATCATTGGCTACGGTGTATAATCAATCATCCATATTATTACATCTATAAAAGGGGAAAACAATGTATAATGGTAGGTTGCATGTTGACACTCTGCAGTTAAGCTCAGTCCTTTGGATTGACTGTTTCTTTCTTTACACATTCGGCTTTTTCATTCAATTCATACAAAAGCAGAAAAGCCTTTTTGTTCGAATGATGGGAGACCCGAAGTACCTGCTGCGATCCAAAGATTGGCGATGTAACTATGGAGCACTTTTTCCAATACGGAGCATAGAGACATTACCTTCATTGAGTTTGACACCCAAAAACCTCAGCTGATATCATGTTCAGGGTTTTCTACATTTAACTAACTGAAAAATAAAATAAATACATAAATCAATAATTGAATTTATAGGATCTGTATAAGAATGGATCACCATCAGTCCATTGATTTGAGCCCAGAAGCTAATATCCAACATGCCTGAGCTTGAGGAGTGCCAGAGGGGTTGTGAGAGAATAAGGGTCCAACACTGTAAAATATTGACTCATTATACTATTTTACTTAATAAATGCCTTTTAAAAGGGGTCCTATTATGTGTTCTTTTACAGAAGTGCCCAATTTTGTTTTGGGGGTTGTACTAGAACATGTTATCATGCTTGGTAGTTCGAAAAAATGCATTGTTTTTCAAATAATTTACCTTATTACAATCCCTCTCTCCCCAGCCTGGCACAAACTGCTCCGATTCGATTTACAGGTTTAGGTGAAGGCCGAAAAAAAAGCGAAAAGAACGTGATGTGAGTGGTTAGCTGTACCAGTGCAGTGTGGATTGGCGGTATGGGTGTTTCAGCAACTGCCCACGCCCGTTGCCAAAGCAGAAAGTTCCATCTGATCTGGTATAGTTAAGGACCGGTGTCCATGTTGTTATATCAATTTGAGCTGGATTCTGAATCCAAGAATATTGAGCAAGAGGATTCGCATTGGTTATATTATTGTTGTTGTTGACATATTAGACATATTAGATTGGTTATATTATTGTTGTTGTTGTTTTTTTGGCTAAATCTTTTGGAAGTACAATGTCAACAACGGCTTAAAAATAACTGCATTTACTATGTACAGACAAGTGCCATGGTAATATGTTTATTGTTCTTGAATTCTAACATTATAACATGAATTGCGATGTAAATTTGTTATACAGTTAAACTTATTTACATACATAGTCTCATAATTGAAGTGTAAATTCTGCAGATTACATCATTGTCAGTATTTGTACAGTCAGCAATTTCTAAAAGCGTTTTCATAACTGTAATACATATATTTACATACATAATTATTATTCAGGTGCATGTGTAATAACTGCGTTAAAATGCCCTGCGAGGTAGAAAAACATCTGCTGCAAAGAAGGAAAGTCAAAGGCACAGGGGTGAAAAAAAAACAGTGTTTTCTTCGGACATGGCAAAAAAACTTGGCCTTAACAGCAGCACTTCTTCTTGTTAAGAGTAAATGCGTAGGTCTTGTCTGATGCACTCAACCAAGTGTTCTAGCCACGACCTCACCCCTCCCCCACCTCCCAACTATTCTAATTTCCATAACGCGGGAATTATTTTTAATGATATTCTAATGGGCCACTTTGTGGACATCACAAAACCGAAAAAAAAAATAGGGTGTATTTCTTTTTTAAAATCTCCTTTGGAGTGGACTTTGAGATTTATTAACTTTGTAGATATTTTTTATGCCCAAACACGCACACTACACACTGACTAAAATCCAAAACAAGTGAAAAAAGCATAATAGGACCTCTTTAAAACCTATGTTTTTGCTTATGGTTGTTTTCAGTACACCACAAGTATGTGGGGAAAAAATGATCTAAAAATACTGAAGCAGCAAACTTTGCAAAACACAAAAATTTGTCACTGCCAAAACTTTTGGCCATGTATCAGAGGGATATATAAACACATTTGAAAATGGTATAAAAAATACAAAAATGTAAAAAAAATTAAAATTAAAAAATACATACAACAAACTATGTTAAGTTCCCTGACAAGGTATAAGTAATTACTAATAAAATAATACAACTTTCTCATTAAAAAAAAAACAACTGATGAAGCATGTTTTAAAAATATAGAATATTTAAGAGTATGTTTGATACTTCGTAATTATGCTATTATTTTATAGTATGTTTTAACTCATGCTTCATCAGTTAGAGTTAAAATAATTCAAACACTTTATTAGATATTAGGTAATGCAAATACAATTGCACAGACAAAAGTGGTTTCAATATTGAACTTTTTACAGTTTAATACATTTGATTGTTTGAGAAAATATATCCATCATATTACTTAAGACTCTGTTCCAAACCGCACTCTGACCTGCCTCATGTCCTGCCTTATAAAATCATTGGCTACGCTTATAATCAATCACATCCATAGTTAATTACATCTATAAAGGGAAAACAATGTATATGGTCAGTTGCATTTGACATCTGCAGTATGAGCTCAATCCTTCGGATGCTTTTCTTTCTTTCTTTACACATTCCTGCTTTTCATTCAACTTCATACAAAGCGAGCAGAAAAGCCTTTTTGTCGAATGATGGGGACCCTAATTACCTGCTGATATCCAAAGATGGAGATGTAACTATTGGAGCACTTTTTTCCAATCCTGAGCATAGAAGACAATTATCCTATATTTGAGTTTACACAAAAACCTCAGCTGCTATCATGTTCCAGGTTTTCTACATTTAACTAACTGAAAAAAAAAAAAAATAATAAATAAATTAATTTGATCATGTATATATTTGCTGCAATTAGTACATTTATTAATGTATATCATAACATCTGTAATGTCATAATGTTTATGCATAATGCTTTCACAAATTAACACAGATGACAACATAACAAGAATTTCATAATATTCGTCACCTTGCCGAAGCTAATAAGGTTCTATACTCTAGCATTCTGAAGCAGTGTTTGAAATATGAGTTTCAAAGTCTTTTGCGCCCCATTACTATTTCACGTGAACACTAGATATGGGCAGAACAAGTCTCTATCCATACATCAGTCCCAAAATGTCGACTGCAACTATAAAATGAATATAAAAAATTAATAAGTAATAATAAATAATCCACATACTAGTAAATGATTATCACAGAATAATTTTGTGAATACTCGACACTTTTAAAAAAAAGCGCAGATAAGAAACATATAATTCCAGTTGATGAAATATAGTTCGTATCACTATCCTTCCATCCTTTTTTTTCTTTTAACTACATCTAGTTTTTAAATTTTGTCACTATGTGATAAATACAAGAGATTTTCGGATCGGCTCAGACCATGCCTAGCCATTGATGAGATTAACAATAGTAAAAGTGTACTCCCAAATGTTTATATCGCGTTACCGAATTCTAATGCAGTACCTAAGTGGGTTCAAGACTGTCTTCTATGAGTTGCAACTTATGGCATTATCTGACGGTATGGACTAAGAATTCGCTAGCAGGCAGGACACATGCAAAGGGCAGTCTCCATATACATGCCATGCAGGAGCGCAGATAACAGAGTCATCAGCCACATGTGGATTTTTGTCCAGAAAACACCAGGACCTTTTAAATATTCCAGTGGGTGTAGGGGTCTTTGCCTATACAGCTAAGTCTAATAATGATCTCCATACCGCCATGTCATAGTATCACTGTTTCCCTGTTCTTATCTTTTTCAGATAAGTCACTCAGCCACATGCATGATATTGCTCAGTAACTAGGAACAAAAAAAAAAACAATTATCCCTCTTTCTTCAGGACATATTGCTAGGTGCATACCACCAAGAGCAGAGCACTTGGCATCACATAATCAAGCACTTTGGACTGGTACTGGGTGGGAGCTTGTTGAACAGGAGTTGACAATGACTATTGGAAAACAAGGTGAATGCGCCCATATTCTGAATACCGCCACGGAAAGAGGAGAGGGGATTTATTGGGGGGAAAGAGGGGGATTTTTGCCATTAAGAAGAGGGGGGGATTTTGTGTGGGTCATGTACTCTGTGAAATGGATTGAACAACAATTCTCCGAACAGAGAGCTGTCCTGAAAAAACTTAAGACAAGTGGTCGACACAATATAAAAAAAGCAAAAAAAACCAAGCCAATGCAAAAGTGCAATTGTTGCATTTCTTACCAGCTTTTGAAACTGGTGGGAAAATTTGCCTTGCAAGCAGCTCTGAGCACTGACGAATATTACAGGCCTCCAAATAATGGTGTGGAGGCCCGAGAGATTAAATATACTGCCAAGGAGTTCTGAATCACTCCAAACAGCTCTCCGTGTGTACTTGGGAGGGTTCGGCGCTGGCGACCGTTCCTGCCATGTTGAGAAAAATCCGATATTGAAGACGTTTTGCAGACTATGTTATATAAATCATTTCGGGAAACAATGAGTTTTCCGATGATTCACGGACCAGAGAGAAATATAGCTTTCTCCAAAGGCATTATAAATTGCAACATATATCCAGGCATCTGCCTTTTGCTCCTACAAACTACAATGAAGATTGCTGCCTGAACAAAGATAATTCAAGAGCAATAGTGTACAAATGCAGTTTTATGCTGTGGCTCATTCACCTGTTGTTGCTACACAGCTAATAATCACCTGTTAGAAAGAGAATAGCGGAAGGTTGCTTTGAGAAAGACCTGAAATACAACCCTCAGCAGGGTAAAGGTGATTGGGGCGTTGTGACCCAGGAATCCACAAATACGAGGAGGGTGAGGGACAGCTAGGATGCGCATTTCTTGCAAAAAAAGAATATTTTTTGCAATATTTTATTAAAATGCCTTTTCTTGTACTTTTTTTTTTTTTTTTTCTAACCAGGTGTGTTGCAATTGCTCTGAATAAGATTGTTGATGAAGCTATGTGACCAGATAATGAAAGGGGAAAGGAAAAGAGGTGAGGCGTAATGGGCGTGGTTAGTTTTTGGCGGTGGTGTTATGGGGGGCGGTTGCGTGGGGCGCGGGTAATTTGAACGTTACCGGTAAAGCATGGGATGGGATCGCTGTGGGTCTTTGCACTAGAATGGTGACCCTATTGCCCTGCAGTAGCCCAATTATGAACGTTTTGTGAACTGGCAGAGAAGGACTCTGATGACTCAATCCAATTACACCAGTACTCGATACTATGATTGATGACTCACTGCCACCCTGACCAGCACTTTGCTGCTCAACACTGCAAAAAATTATCCTGCCCACGACTGGTTGAGCGACAGCTGGACCTGGTTAAATGGCCAATAACATGTTTATTTGAAAGAAAATGTCTAGATTACTTACATCCTCTGACCCTATAATAACATAGCCAAAAGCAATGACACAAAGGATTACAACAACAATAACAAAAAAAGTAATAATAAACAGTGCCTTTTCGTTCAAAGTCAGGACATCCTCATCTGGAGATCCCTACACAAAACCCACTTTATATATAGAATTATATAATCTCCTACTTTCTCAGTTTGTATAATATACATACATACAAAACAAACTAAAATATTTTGTCAATACATTATTTGCTCACTTCTTCAAATATAAAAGAATAGTTTTTTTAAAAAATGAAAAATGAAAAATAGAAAGAACATTGCAAAATAGGGCCCCATGCTTGGGCGCCTGGCCCTGTATTGTAACACACAGCTATACAGTATAGCTCAAAACAGTCGGCGTAAAATAGATGAGAAATACATTCAGACATTCAGAAAAAACACAGAGGGGCATGAACATCACATCTCACTCTTTACTACACACACAGCTGCTCACAAAACAGGACTAACAAATCATATGGCAAAATGCTTTTATATTTATTAGCAAAAATAATATTCTGAACAATTGCCACATTGACTTGCAGTCTCTTATTAACCTAGTTTTCTCATGCCAATGCAATTAAAAGTAAACTTATTGCCCTAAATTACATCACTAATGTTCATAGGAAGGATAGTAGTTAGTAATATAGCATAGGTTAGGAATTAATGGTAATGCGGTGTGAGTTAGTGTTCAGACACGTCCACATCTGGCCGCAACACTGCAATTTAAAAATAGGTTAGTGTCTTCTGCATAGCCGTGGTAGCAATAGCCCAGTAACGAACTATCAAAACTGCCTGTGAAAACAGATTGGAGGACTAAAATAAAAGCAGATTGCTCTCATTATTAAAATAAACACTAAAAACTGCAGATGAAAATTTTCCTTGCACCAGAAATTAACTTGTGCTGGGTCTTTAATATTAATTTTCAGTGAGTTTAAAGTATTTTGAGATATTGGGCCATTTCTTATCTCACATAGTGTTGCCTATAGGTAACTAGTAAATGGTTTTACTACAATAAAAAAACAAATTCTGACTATCATGTGTAGGAAATGTTATGAACCATGTGTGTTACAACTAATCCCGTGTATAGTTTGTGCCCCTGCCCCTCACCCCTAGGAAGGATGGTATTTATACTTAGGTGGCAAAACAATAGCAGTAAGTTGCACCTCCGCTACGGTATTACAATATAAAACAGTAGGCAATAAGTAACATATTAAGATAATATAAATTATTGCATATTACTTAAAATACCAAATGAATGCTTACCTTATCTTGGGACCATAAAAGCCCCCCTACACCGATGCCACCTTACCCAATAAACACTTATTAGAAATATCCGAGAGGATTTTATGTCCATTTTTTTTTCTCTATTTTCCTGAATTTTGCATTGAAAAAAAAATGTCTTTTGGGTCCGATACGTGATGGGAACAGAGCTAAGTATTGGAGTTTTGGCAAAAGGACCAATTCAAAATGGCTGAATTATGTCAAAATATGCCAACATCACGCTTTCCACCCATATTGCCTGTCAGGGCCCTGGGTGAAGGGATGAGGTGAGGACTCGTGCACGGAACAGTGGGGGGCTTTTATTAATAATAAATAAAACAAAAGCCAACAAAACTAACCCCAGCGAGAGAAAACAGGGCAGGACAAAGCAAGGCAGGATAAGGACAAGACAGAAGGAACCAACAGGGGGTACATTCGACAAGTGAACTGGCACCGGACTGACAAAAGAACAAGGAGGGCTAACCAAGGTAAGACACCGGTTGATTAACTGAACTCATTGAAATTAGATCACAAGAAGGGTAGTAGGTAGGGTCAAGAAAAATAGACATGAAGAGCACTTGTGCACACAGAAACAAACATAAACAAAAGACGTTGCTCACACAAAACACAAGCACATGGCCAGCCAAAACAATAACAAACCATGGACTTGAAACAAAAACCAAGAAAATATGCCAAAAATGAGAACACTCACGGTTAAGCCGTTGTGTAACACATACATAACTGAGACCAAGCCTGGACCAAGGGAAACCCAGCTCCCGTGCAAGGAAAAACTAGGAAGCGACAGCAGAACCTTAAACAAATGCCACTAGATTGTGTCTGATATCTGTCCTTTGTTAATATTGTCCATTTTGCATTCAGGACAAGGTAGACAATAAGTAATAATAAATGTCAATGTAGATTGAACGGTAGAGCCAAGGTGCTGTGGTGCAGTGGGGGGAAGAAGGCTTTGTTTCCCTCCAAAGGTACCTAGGGAAAAGGGCTTTGGGCCAAAAAAAAAGAAAACAAAGGAAAAAAAAACAAAAGGGGAAAAAAAGAAAAACCCTGTTTCTTGGTTGTAGTGGGGGGACTTGTTATTTTCCCAATGTTTGCAAGGGGGAAGGAAGGGAAAAAAAAAAATCAAGTAATCTTTAGGGGGGGGGGGATTTTTCAAAGGGTTAATCTTTAGTTCCTTTTACTCCAATTCCACTTCCACGGTAGTTTCAAAAAGTCTGAAAAATTTCTACACAACAAAAACAAGGGGGTGGAACTTTAATGATGGTTTAATTTCCCTATTAATTACAGGTATTCTTATTAAAAAAAGTATTACAATTTGGCAGTTTTGTTTAACTTACAATAAGGGGGATTTTCCATTTAAAAATGGGAATTTTTTTTTTTTTTTTTTGGGGCTCGCAACAACCTATGTAAAAATGAAATCAGCAAAAAAAAAAAAAACTGTTTTTACTGTTTTTTCAGGGGGGAATTTCAAATAAACTGCCAAAATTGGAACTTTAAAAGGCAGTGGTACCGGGGGGGGGAAGGGGGGGAAAAAATTTTGACTGGTGGTTATGGGGTGAGTGGGGGAAAAAAAAAAAAAAAAAATTTACATTGGTTTTAACAAAAAAGGGCTTGTTAGGAGGGGTTGTTCTGTTTTTTTCATTCAAACAAGAAAAAACAATTATTGGGGTATTTAGTGCTAGCTTTTGCTAAGGGTCCTTTTTTTCTCAACTAACGCACTGGTGGCATCTCTTTACCGTAAGAAGGACACCCCATTGTAAAAGCAATAACTCGATCTGAGCTTCATGTGCGTTTCTCCAGACTCTGTGGTATTTCTCTGCTTCACTACTTTCATGTCGGCCCATGAGTGGTCCTGCAGGTGGGCGTACACGCATTGGAATCACTTGTCCTCTGTAGTCGCGGTTAATGGGAAAAAACAATAGTGGTGTTAATGGCCTTCAAAGCTACACTTCCCGGAAGTAATGTGAATGAAATGGTTTGGGCCGCACAACAACGATCTCAGTGGTTCTTGCCTTACATTATACAAGTTCTTATCTGGTGCTTGGCTAACACATATCTCCATTTCCCAACAAAAATATGACATATTAAAGGGAAAAGATCATCGTGAGTGCAGGTCCGGGTTCTATCAATAGGTTTCTCTGCTGTTTCAGGGTACATTGGCCTATTGGCTGTCCTTGGGTTACTTCATTCTGGCTTTTTCTGGCTCGCACAGCTGCCCTGATAATGTCAATGAGATGCCAAATTCATCACATCTAGTATGCGTATATTCGGTGGCTGTAGAGAACACATTTATCCCATCTTAGGTCAGTTCTCCTCGGAAAAGTTACTTTGTAGCGGTGGGAGATGGTTGACATATCTTAGCCTCAAGCTTTGGTTTAAGTATCGCCATATTTGCACCTAATAGCTACATCATCCTACTTAAGCCTGAACAAAATAACAAAATAACATAGGATGGGTGAAAGGTTCCTCCAAATCCTACTGAGAAAATAACATTATTAGCACATAAAATGTAATGGTGTTTCATTATCACAAGAGCTGATAATACAAAGTTATTTTAATAGAATAAAAAGACACATTCAGAAAAAACGGCTCGCGCACGTTGATAGGCTGCTCTTCATTTGTACATGGTGTGCCCAGATTGGGGCCCGAAAATTACTAGAAGTAGCAGGTAGGTGTGTTTATTCCTGGTTGGAGTAAATCTCTGCAGGAAAGGGAATCTTGACATCCCACGTTGAGGACTTGTGCACTAAACATGTTACAATGGCATAGTTCCAGTAATATTCATAAATAAAAATGTAAAATGTGTATTAATATGTTAGAACACGTTGATAATTTACTGCTACAATAAAGTAACAATTTTGAAATACACTATGTTGCTATTTTTATCTCAGTATTCCTATTAGTATTTTATAAGGGTTTTATAATAATAGTAACCCGAAAATGTGATTAAGACATATTTTAAATGGTTAAACTCTTTCCCCATAAGCATTTTGGAAAAAAAGTTGCCAGCCCACGCCCCAGTGAGTTTTATGATTTTTACTAAAAGTTGATGGCCTCAGTATCTTTCTGTTGAATATTTGAATATACATAGACAAAAAAGATCTGATCCTTCTATTTTAAGATTTATTCTATTCTTTAAGCCTTCTTTTTTATCACAATCCTGAATCTAAGGTAGGTGTTCTAAAAAATAGGTATAGTTTTATAATGTAGTTAGTATACTATAAATACCAAACTATAGTTAGATTTTGAGCAAAAGGTGGAGGAAATCACATTTTTATCAAAACTACATCTGGATAATATTTAGTACAATTATCAAAGCAGAAAATCCAGTAAGAGCGCTTCCATCAACACCTACAAAGCTTGCACAGACATATACCTATTCCTGGATCAGCATTTTTACTCCAGAACATATGCAGTTTGCATTAATATGCCTGTCTATTCGCGGATGATCACATTATTTTTTATATGCAGCTGTATTAGATAATTGAGATCGCTCGTTTCTCCCATCCTGTTCACTGTGGTTTTTTGTTTTCTGGATGTTTTTTTTTCACTTGGTTAGAGAAGATGTGTAAATAGCGCCCCTATGGGAGAATCAGTGAAAACATGAAAAGCCATATAACCACCCAACTCGTCTTTGGAGAAGGAAAGCGTTGTGTTCTAAAAGATGAGATAAACTGTCAATGGTGGGGAAAACAGGGTAATAACTGGACTGGGAATAAATAAAAATGTTGATGAGTGCCGAAAGGATGTAATTCAAGGTTGTACACATGATCCAACCAGATCACAATTTTGAGCTGGACCATAAATCACCAAGGTCACATTCCCTACTTTCCATAAAAAAATTTAATTACAAAAATAAAGTATTAATATTACAACAACAGCAATAATAATAATAACCTTATATATAGTATACTAATGACACGTAATTTGTAATTTTAATGCTCGGGACAACAAAGGCGGAATTTTAAAATGGGTTAAAATGTATTGTTACGGGGGAAATATGCCCCCCAAAACATTTGCCATTTCGCGAGAATTATTAGATCATGTTTTTCTCCTCCCTTTTTTCCAAACGACAACAAACGCCTGTCTCCTTTTTGCAGAATGTGATATATCCTCTCAACCAATCACAGGGCACCATTCCATACACTCTAGACAGTAATGGTGGCGCTTTGAATACACCCGCATCCTTAGTTTTCCCCTCATCTACTTTGTACTTTGTGATCAAAAACAAGGGCTGCACGATAAATCGTGAGGCGTGATTGTCATGCGCGATCTCATCAGTAAAGCCAGTTCCCGTGATTAATAGTACTGGTAAATCTCTATCACCATGCTTTCTGTAGATGGAAATTATTCAGATGCATTTACATTACATTTTATATTTACATTTAATATTTAGCAGACGCTTATCCAAAAGCCACTTACAAATGAGGACAATGGAAGCAATCAAAACAAATAAAAGAGCAATGATATATAAGTGTTATATAACAAGTCTCAGTTAGCTTCCAAATTACAGTATACGTAGCAAGGGCTTTTTAAATAATATAATAAATAAAAAGAAAACAGATAGAATAGAAAAGAATAGAGCAAGCTAGTGATAGAAGGGGTCTCTTTTATAAATTGTAGCAATAAAAATGAAAAGAAAAAATAGATAGGATACAAAAAAGATTAGAAAAGGTAGTTAAACATTTTATTTATTTATTTTTTTTTTTTATAGAATTAGAATAGTGAGGGAAACGCTAGAGGGTCAAACAAAGATGAAGAGATGTATTGGCTTCCATTCTTGAAGATGGTTAAGGACTCAGCTGCTCTCGACTGAGTTGGGCAGGCTATTCCACCAGAGAGGGAAACACGAACTTAAAAAGTCCGGTAAAAGTGACTTTGTGCTTCTCTTTTTGGATGGCACACAACTGTTATGTTCACTTGCAGAATGCAAAGCTTCTGAAGGGCACATAAGTCTGAAGCAACGGAATTAGTAAAGGGGCAGAGCCAGTGGTGGTTTTGTATGCAAACATCAATGCCTTGAATTTTGCGCGCAGCAGCTATTGGTAGCCAGTGCAAATTGGACAAAATAGAGGTGTGGACGGTATTCTTTCTTTGTTCATTAAAATTAATCTTAAGGCCGCTTTGGATTAATTGCAAGGCTTGATAGAACTGGCTGGAAGACCTGCTCAAGAGATTTTGCATTTATCATACACAAAGCCGTAGATTCACTGCCAAGCTAAGCCTATCATCGCGTTCATTAGATGAATCGCATCTCGATTATGGAACTCTGAGCATTATGCTTAGGATTGTCAGTGTTAGTGTTTTTTATTAATGCCATTTAAGTTTTTGTTAATACAGCACATAGCAACTAGTCAACTGTAAATGAATGTAAACATGATGAAATATGACTGCACTTTTGGCGTTGAATGTAAGGGAAATGTCCATTTTGGAATGTCCTGTGTCTAAAGTGATATTGTTGTTCATGTGTTCTTGTTCATGATGAAATTTCATTTTATTGCTGTAATTAATTTATAGCATTAACAAGATGACCAGTTGAATTCATTTTTTTTGGGAAGCGTATGACTGATGAATGTATATGTTAGTCCAGTGCCCGTATATAAGATTAGTATTGACCTCGTTCAGAGGCTGGGTCATATGTGGATCAACTTACTTACTGTTGTATATTTTCGATCAGTTTCAATATGAAAATAACTTATATTGATTCAATGGATTTATTGCATTTTGAAAAAAAAAGGAAAAGTATCGTACGGATTTGCTGCATTTTTGAGGAAAAAATAACAAAATTTTATAATAAATCTTTTGAAAATTATTCAAAATGGACTTATTGCATTTTGGAACTAAACTTTCATATATATATATATATATATATATATATATATATATATATACATTACATATATATATATACAGTAGGTTGACAACTGGGGTACGGGTAATACCGCCAAGGTATCGCGACATCAAGAGGGGCCGCGGGCGTTAACTGCAAGTCATTTGCATTTAATACACAAAGCCGTAGATCACTGACAAGCTAAGCTATATCGCGTTCATTGGGTAGATGGCATTCGATTATGAGGCGATATTAGCATCAAGGTATGCAGTGTTAATATTTTATTAATGCCATTTATGTTTTTGTTAATACAGCACATAGCACTAGTCAGCTAAATGAATGTAACATGATGAAATATGAATGCACTTTTTGGAAGTTGAATGTGAGAAATGTCATTTTGGAATGTCTGTGGTCTAAAGTGATATTGTTGTTCCAATGTTCTTGTTCATGATAAGTACCGTTTATTGCTGTAATTAATTTATAGCATTAACGAGATGACAGAAGTTTGAATTCATTTTGGAAGCTATGACTGATGAATGTATTTTTAGTCAGTGCCTGTATATAAGATTAGTATTGACCAAGTTCAGAGGCTGTCATATGTGGATCAACTTACTATGTTGTATATTTTCATCAGTTTCAATATGAAAAATAACTTTCATATTGATTCAATGGATTTATTGCATTTTGAAAAAAAAAGGAAAAGTATCATGGATTTATTGCATTTTGAGGAAAAAAAATAACAAAATTTTATAATAAATCTTTGAAAATTATTCAAAATGGACTTATTGCATTTTGGAACCAAACTCTTCATATA